>NC_062281.1:33188113-33270613 GCF_902655055.1 Lutra lutra | reverse complement strand
TTTTTTTCACTTAAACGTGAAAATGTATGTGGTAATTTCAGAGTCCTTATCCTGCACATCATGTTCCCTTGGAGTTTTTGTTACTTTCCTAGTTCCAAAAGGCTGGCAGGACATTTCAGACCACCGCAGGTGTTTTTGAAACCCTAATTCAACAGCTACCACTGGGTAAAATTACCAGTTCTTTCCCTCACCAAATGAATAACAGCAGAAGTCCGTTACTTCAGTCTTCAGAAAATGTGTTTCCACCAGAGATAAAAGGGTAAGTATGTATTATCTTTCAATAAGGTTACATTTTTAAAAGCTGAAATGCAATTAAATTAATAAGCTCAGACATGGCAATATTTGGCATTCTAGAAAGAACTATCTCTTTAAAGGTATTAGCATAAAGATAGCACATTTGTTTATTATGCTTCCAAATCAGCTCTTAGTATCTCTGCCACAGGTAACAATTGACTTTTCAGGCTTCAAGTTAATAGCCTTGTCTCTTGCTTGTAGGGATCAATATTAGTATTAATTAATCACCATTATCGGCACTAGGATCTGGTTCTATTTGTTGTTACATCAGCAAAATATCAATATAGAAAGTGGACTCTCTGATCGTCATGGCAACTTCATCTCTTGGGTCAAAGAAAGTTTATCTTATCTGTGCATAGAGAGTGGCAAACTGTTTAGGGATCTAGTTTGAACTCTAAGAACATTGATTTAGTTTTTGTTTGCGAATAGAGGCTGAATTCCAATCACAAGGGATAGGTAAGATTTAAATATTAATGCCGAGAGGCTTGTCTGAGAGGGTGTCATACCATTACTGTCAGACTGTCTATTTGAGATGACAAAAAGGTAGAGAAGAATTGTCTAGTCAGGATTATTTAAAGCCTCCGTAATTTGTGCTTTGACAAATACTTCTAAAAATGAATATATGATAATTACTAGGTCGGTTGGTTTTGGTCAAGATTTCAGATGTTAAAATAAGAGCCTGTTATTTTTGTCTCTTCTGTCCCTTCTTTCTGGTCCATTACTACAATATCCACTACTTTAAAAAAGTACTTTTGAGGAACAGTTTTGCCTTGTGAGGTAACCAGTCCCCTGTCTGAGAGCAAGAGTTTTGCTATGGATTTTTCAGGTCCAAGAAAGAAATTCATCTGGGAATATTTTAATATTAAATATTCATTGTTAATAAGGGAAATCCTAAAGCAGTAAGCTGAAAGGATAGATGTCTTTGAAGAACATTTGCAGAGATATTGAAAGATCATAAGTTGCTAAAGTCAGGAAAGAAAATACAGGCTATTTTGTTGATATTATTAAGATACAGTGATCACTGAAAATGATCATTTTTTTCCTAAATCAGATCTTTGGAAATTCATCTCACTTTTCTTAAAATTATGATAAGGAGCAAAACTAGATTTAGAAATACTACCCGAAATACTCTAGAATAGTCACTAAATAAACTTTTAGGCACTGAATAAACAAATACGTTTGTTCGTAGGGAAACCGTATATGTCTCTCATGGTTTTGGAGCCTTTAAAAATGAATGTCGAGTGCCTGGTGCCATATAATTCCCTATTCATTCCAGGCATTATCCCTGTAATAGCCAGAATTCAACTCTTTGTATAGTCTGTAAGGCAGTGCTAATTATCAATTAATATTTGTGGTAATACCCCCACAGATGTAAAACAAGGAGTTGGTTTATTAGAAGCACTAGTATAATATTTAATACTAAATAGAACATTTCATCTGGGCATCTGCTCTTGACTGCTTCATTTTATGTATTTGCGAAAGTGCTCCCCTTTGAACTGGTAGAAGTTGTTGAATGGTGTTAGTCTGATTATTTCTTGTACATGATTTGGTTACAGTAATGTCAGATTTATTATAAGCGACTATGATGAGGGTATGTATGATATAATAGTTATATATAGGCTATCACAAATATATGTACTTTTAATAACCTACCCTAAAGTTAGAGCACCCAGCTTTTGTGCAGGCTATTAAAAAACCGTTTTAAAATTTTTGTTTAAATTTGAAAATATATCTAAAAATTATCTTTAGGTGAGCATTTAATTGAAGATATATTTGATGTTATTTTTCGGTTGATTTCCTCCTTAGAAATTCTTTTGAAGATACAGGTTACTCTAATCTACATTTAGAGAACTTTGGCAAGCATCTCTTATTGAGACAATAAAAGAGAATTTTCAATCAGTTGACATCTATCTAATATTGCGTATGAAAAATTTCTTATAAGTGTGAGTCACTTGACATAGATTTTTCAACCATAATCTCTCAGATTCTCTTACTGAGTAGAAGATTTGCAAACTGTTTAACCAACTGAAGAATTAATTACAAAATTTACGGTTATGTAGGCAAATATTTGTCCTTTGTTGACTATTATCCTAGAACTTTTAATTTTCTTGTTTTACGTCCTTTTGCAATATAGAGTGAGGGTGGTGTACCCTTTAAGAAAGACTTGAATTTGCTTTACTCTGGTATATTCTGAAGTTGTTGCGAGCCTGTAATAAATTGGGGGTTAGAAGATTAAAACTAGTGAATTGACAAGTCTTCAAGGCCGGCTGAGGGCCCGATTCCTCTATGTTTATGCAAAAAATAGCTAAATACCAGAAACTAGTAAGCATTTTTTAATATAATGAAAATAACAATAGTAAATAATAATTAAATACACTCAATGTTGTCCATTTTCCTCTTGTTTTTACTACATTTCGATTACCTCATTTTGGAAGAATAGCTTTAAAGGTTTTTCAGACAACTCATTTACAGGAACAGATTATTCATACTTCAGTGAGAAAATTTTGTGTCACAGGTTAATTTTAATATATTTGGTATTCAAGAAATTTTTTAAATGTACTTTTTTATTTCCTACAATAGCTATGCAAAAGGAAAATTCTTTTCCTATAGCAAGTAGAAGCTTGTTTAGTTCCCATATCTATTGCCTCCAAAATGTAAAATGCCATATACTGGTAAGCCTTCTTGCTTACTGTGTGCTGAGAAGTTCAAAGGCATTTGCTTTTTTAATAAGCCTCTGTGAATTCAGTGGGAATCTTTGGGAATGATGTATTTATCATTATGTACAAATTATTTTCATGGTGTGTATTCTCAGCCATGTCAAAATATATCACTGTAATACTTTGTGGTTTTTGTAGCTCATGTTTGTATGATTAAGGTATGTATTTATGTGGATAAATTCTGTGGATAAATTTTATGCTGCTTTAAAAAGGCTTCTAAAATTCAGTTAAGTGGAGTTTTTGAGAGACGGATGGCCTATCGATCACATTGCCTGTTAATGAAAATCTTGTATTTATTACGGAAGTTTTTTGATTTTAGGAAAAATCTGAAAATGTAATTGTTCCTGAAAGAATAAAGAAGACAGAGTTAAAACAAATAGACACTTATACTAGCATAGATTACTTATATTTGCAATATATCTGTATAATTTGCCGTTCTCAGTTCTGTGCAAAAATTATGTAACAGATATTTACTTATAATTTTAAAATTTCTGATTCATCATTTACGTCACCATCATTTCTTTCGCTAACTATGTTATGTATGGGAATATATTCTGTAGCATGTCCTTAGAGCAGTGGGCCAGCTCACATGGATTGGGCAACAGCACTGAAGGTTTAAATTATTTTTTTTTTTTTTCCTTTGAGACTCTGGTCAATACAAACAGATAAAAAGGCTTTTCATTTTCTGGGTTATTTTTATTTGGGATCAAACTGTCTGAATTTGCATTGTGCACATTTATCAATTAGGTCTTCTCTCTCTTCTTAAAGTGATATCCTGAAATGCTCCTTTTGATAGCCTTTCTGCCTCCATTGTCCTAAAAATGACCACATTTTCCAGTGACATTTGACTTGTACCTAAGGACTCTTGCATATTTTGGATACATTGGGCCTCCCACAGCCAAGAACACACTCAGCATCCAGGGGAGACAGACCAAGATGGGGGCATTTGTAAATCCAAAATATGCAAGAGTTCATTTGCAAATATATTAGGTAGCAGCTAAAAATATCACCCCACTTCTTAACAGTGTGCATCTTGGACAAACAGGCTCATATTTTGTCATCAAGTTGCTTAAGCTTCTGAAGTCAGGGCTACAACTGGGTCAGATGATAAGATGAGCACAACAGAGAAACGAAGAGCGCGTCTGATAAAACCTGATTGATTGATGTCTGGCTTCCCCACCATCACAGGCAGTTGACAGTTAGTTTGGGATCAGATGATTTGGCTTTTGCGATAGAAGATGGGGCCTGGTAGGCAAGCCTGAAGGACAAAAAGGTCAGTTTCTGTGTAGTGTCAAGTAATGCCGAGCTCCCACAAGGTGGGACATTATTAATATTTCATTCTTTCTTTTTTAGGTCCAGGCCCTAACATTTGATAGTCACTTAAAGGCATGAAGATTCAATCTACAAACAGAAATGTGTGACTACCTTCCTGTTTTATTTAATTTAATGTTCTTATATTATTTATGTCATCAAGGGCAAGAGTTTATATTTATTTGATAATTGTGTCATATTTTATATGCTGGTTTGCAATATATAATGACTTTTGCCTATTTCATGTTAATATAATCTTATAAGGTAAACTGTTATAAAAAATAATCAACTGGCCAAGCTTAATATTTTATAAGTAATGTTTATGGAGGAACATAGGAAATGTTTCCTGAGGGGAAAATTACAATGTAAATTAATCTACAGTTATCATGTCCAAGTGCTTTGGTATTATAGATTATGAGAAGCTTAGGTGAAAAAATATTCTAGGACATAGTTTAGACATGTCAGAGTTTGAGAAACATTGGCTAGCACACTGGGAGAACTTTATGTTTTGTACAGGTCCATGGTAAGTGCCTGATTGTGCTATAATTTGCTGAATTCTAACCTTGCTGGTGAAGGGATTATTAGGATATGTCTATGTGTTGTAATCACGGATAGCCCCAAATTCTTGATGCATATTAAAATTGCCTTAAAAATATATGCTAGCTAGTTTATATGCTGGCACAGAAGAAAATTATAGATCACTTTGAGTTAGAGCATAATTAATAATTAGGATAAATATTCTTAGATGAAAGAAGGAAGGGAAGAAAGGAAAGAAAGGAAAGGAAAGAAGAAAAAAAGAAAATAGAAACAGAAAAGAAGGAAGGAAATTAGGCAGTTTTAGAGTAAAATGTTTTCCAGTATTGGCCATGAAAATTAGTACAACTATTATAGTACAGGAATTTGGACAGCTTGGATTTGAATTTAGCTTTAGGACAGTTTGATTCTCCCCAGAAATCCTTTAGGATGTATCACTTTTCTCTGAGTTTGAAGGGTCATTCTCCAAAGGACAGTTGGGTCTCGGCTAATACTGTAGGCTTAATATCAGCAAGATGAATTCTGCAAGGTGTTGTATTGCTGATAGTGTAAGTGGAAGACCGTTATGAGGCACTTGCGCCCAAACCTGGAGTGGTACTCACAGTAAGTGACTGGGGCAGGGGGGCTGATGACCATGTCAGCCGTCATTGGTAATACTTCCTAGAAGGGTGCTGTAAGACAATGACGTGATCTTTTCTACATACGTTCATATGGAGTGAATAGCTATCTATCTATCTACCTATCATCTATCTATCTACCTATCTCTGTTACCTGTCTACTTGACCGAGGCACACTGAAGACTTACAGAAGGATGTCTCAGGTCGAAACAGCACACCTGCTGTGACCCTGTTCTGATGGGCACGTCACTGGTAGGAGCCCAGCAGTACTATTTACTGGTGGGAGCTGATAATGGTCAACACTTACTATATCAGGGAAAAGAGAACACAAGTGGATTTTTCTTATATAATTGCTGTGTAAGTGTCATACACTTTTGGAATTATTCAGTTCAATAACCTTTCATTTTAAGGTGGTGTAACAGTTATCCGATGCAACTTGCTTTGATACTGTGCAGGGTTTTTTTTTCCCCCTGAGTATCCATGAAAAGCTCTTGAAAGTTTATGAACTCACTTTTTACACACACACCCCCACACATGCACATGCAGTATCATAGTTTACCTAAAATTCCTTCTCAACACCTTTATTCCTTCAGTATTTTTGTTCTTTCTGTTATTCCATGTGGCTTTGAATTGCACACTTCCTTTTTTTGCCTTGGTGTAAGCGGCATTTGAGAACTATCTAATTATACATTGAGGAAAATTGGAGTTGACAAATGAAAAAAATGTCAGGTCATAAAAATAATTAATATCAGCAGTCCTTATAAATGGAAAGTAACAATCAGCTGTTTGGTCAGCTCGACTGCAGTTTCTTGATTAGTCCCATAGCTTCAGGAATCTCACTTAAGGAAGAGTGGGAATTTGAAGATGCAGTGGCTAGACTGATGAGTTTGACATTCCCTTTGATGTTTTCTCACTCTTGGTTCGGAAGTTTTTGTTTCCAAGAGAGAAGAACAATAAGGTTTTAGGTAGAAGATGTTACTGAGGAAGATCTTCTGGGATTTGTTTTCTCGAAACTGGGTAGTACCAGTGTTCTCTATATTGAGAAAGAGTCTCTTAGGTATTGCAAGAGATGAGCGAGATGTTAGCTGCACATTCTCCTTCTTACCCTGAGAAAGAAAAATTAATTATTACATATTGATTCAAGGCTTTCAAGCCGAGGATCCATAGGCTTTGAGGAGTTTGTGACTATCCAGACATTTTATGCAAAATTAGGGTATTAAAGAATTTTGGGGGGAAGGGGTTTTCATGAAATAGTCAAAGGGTTTCACTTTTGATGGGCTCATCAAAACTTTGAGACCACTCTAAAGAATTTCTCTATGTGTATCAAATGATCACTTGTTACGTTTTAAAATGCAACCCTGTAAATAGGAGTTGCTTCATTTTTCTTTGTCACATGATTTTTTTCAAAACTATAAAATCAAATTTGTCCCCTTGCTGCTCTAAGACCTCCTCCACTGGGTGTCCTTTGCAGTTAACTCCTGAGCTTTTTATTATGACCTCATACATCTTCCCTGATTTGTTCCTTGCCTTCCTGTTTTATCTGATCACCAAATATACCATCATCCTGTGCCAATTCCCTTCCCAGTCCCTGTCCTGGCTGGTTCCTGTAAACCACCTGCATTCACCACTGTCCATTTTTACTGGTCTTCCTTCTCTTCTTTGAACATGCCAAGCTGCTCTTCTACCTGCAGTATTATTTTCCAGGATTTTGATATTCCTGACTCCTCCTTACCACTCTTCACTGCCCACGTTGGCCTCTTCAAGAAGGCCTTCCTTATCCCCTTATGTAGAGTTTTCTGGCCTCCACATGCCTCATTTTGCTCTCTAACCCAATCCTCTATTTTGTTTTCATTACACTGAGAGTTTGCTGAAATTATCTTACTTGTTTGTTAGTATGTTTACCTGCTTCTTAGATCATTTATCACTAAATCCTAAGATCAATGGCTGTGAGATCTGGTTGTGTTGACTTGTGTATCTCCAGTGCCTAGAAGAGTCCCTGACACATAGGAAATACTCAAAGAATATTGGCTGAATGAATGAATAATGAATGAACAATTTTTAAAAATCTACATCATTTCCTGTGGTATATTTTTGGCAAGGTTGGTTTGCAGTTGTCTACCCAAGGGGGGGGGGGGAAGAGTATCCACATGCCTTAAATTAACTCCTGTTTTTTATTTAATCATCATTAAACAAACACATATTAAGTATCAATTATTGTAGTGTGCTAAGCCGTGGAGAGGGGAGAATACAAAAGTGAACAAATGTAGCCTCTCCCCTCTGGGAACCCACTAGCTAATGACAGAGAAAGTCATGGTTACTGTACACTGTGATAAATTTACAGTAGATGGAGGTATGAGCTGTTCTGGCACCAAGATGCCCAGATGAGTTCAGATAAGCCTCTAGAATGAGGTCTTAGGTAATCCAGGGCTTGAAGGATGAGTAGGAGATCCAGTCATGGCAAGGGGGAATAGCTACTTGGCAGAAATCAACAGCTTGACCGAGAGCAGAAAGGCACTGAAGAAGATAGTATTTTCAGGGTCCAGTGAAGAGTTGTGTTTGCATGGAAAAGAGTGACAGAGAATGCAGGTTCACAAGTAACTTGTAACAAGATTTTTAAAGGGTTTTGTGTGCCATGTTAAAGAACTTGAATTTGTCCCCTAGGTAATGGATGGTCACTGCAGATTTTGAAAAATAGAGCCTGATGAATTTATTTTGAATGTACTTGATAATTCCATGGCCTTGCCTAATTGACATTTGGGTAATAGGAGAGGACAAGAAGTCCTTGAGCTGACAACGGGCTTTAGTCACCTTTCATTTTGTTAAATTTAACAATTACTGTTATCTCACATTCAACTTTAGTCCTTCTGTGCTACCCTCTTAACTTTTAGATATAGATTTAATAACAGCATTGCAGTGGAGGGCTAAAACCATCACTCAGTGCTTTCAGTAGTTTAGTATGAATATTTTATTGAGGCGAGACAACACATGCAAAAATAAATGAACAGAACAATATCTTTTTAATTGAATCTGTTTGTGCTTAACTCATGAGATTGTCTTTGGTAGTAGCTTCCCATTCATTCATATGCCTTAGCCTAGTTTTATAACTGAATATTGAGAAGGATAAATTTAAGTTCAATAGCAAGTGGGCAGAATGATTGTTACTAGGATTGCCAATTGTTGCAACCTCTTGGAAAGACATTGTGGCATGTTATAGCAATTACAATTGCATATGTACTCTTGGACCCAGGGATTCCATGTAGCCCATAGAAACTCTTATATGTATGCTGGTTACAGCACAGTTTGTAACAGCAAAATATTAGAAATTACATCAACGTCCACGAATAGGGAATGGGTTAAATAAAATTACAGTATAACCCTCATTGCAGTTTATATGCTATAAAGGGTGGGACCAGATGTGTCCATACTGATATAGAAACATCTCAGAGACTTATAAAGTAAAAAAAAAAAAAAAAAAAAAAAAAAAAAAGAAATAAAAATTAAAAAAATCAATAAATAAATCTAAAAAATCAGTATGGTATCTCCTTACTTGTTAAAAGTGAAAGAATGAGTAGACAGAGACATACATATTTGTATTTTGTCACAAAAACATCTGAAAAATGTTCAAGAAATTATTAATGATGCTTTTCTTTGAGAATTAAGATGGGGCATTTGGAGTAAGGCATAGATTCCCTTTCCACTGTGTGCCTTCTGATAGTTTTAATTTTTTTAATCAATTACAATTTCAACCAATTATAAATTAATACCATTAATGAAAATTAACACAAAAGTAAAAGGCATCCATTGGAAGGTGCAAATGTTATTTTCCCTGCCAGTGAAAGCCCCTACCAGCACTGCTACTAATGAATCCTTTTACAGGGGTGGGGGTAGTGAGGGATAGAAAATAGTCAAGTATGTATTGCCACTATAATTAAGTGTTGAATTGCTCATCTTTGCTTCAGTTGTGTAATGGGAAGGTAGAAATGCTTTTGGGGGTTCGGAAGAAAGGATAAGGAATGGATAAAAATATTTGATAAAATGTTTCAATATCAAATTCAGACATTACTGTGAGGGAGAATAGCTATAATGATAAATTTTTCTATAGTCCTTATTAAGCTTAATATGAAAATATACCAAAAGTGAGCACTCCAGTGAAGATTAAGCTCTGTTTTACTTTAGAGAAGGAAATAGCACAGAGAAAAAGATTTTAAATACGTTGCCTTTTAAAGTATAATATTTCTCTATTCTCAGCGTAGGTCATGGCTATGTTATTAACCTCAGATTAATAGTGTATGATACTTTGGTTTTAGATAAAAGATCTATTCTTTAAAATTTGATGTTCTATTATAGGCTCTGTTTTACAAAAAGAAGTTTATCCCCATAACATTGTTTTTCTGAGTTCAGAAATTTTGTCCTGCTCTGCCTGGAACTATTCATCTTTAACTCATACTTAGTGTTTTAGACTTTGGAATGACATTAAAATGCCTATTATTTTTCTCCAGATTATTATATGTAGATAGGTTTTGGTTCTGGACCAAATATATTGCTTCCCTTCTGCACCTTATTAATGATTTTGTGTCCTTGAAACTCTCTGAAGCTATCCCATGTGTTTTTGTGGGAAGCAGCAGCAGCAAAAACAGGAGCTGAACCAGCACATGGCATAGGCTCAAGCTTCGAGATGCAGTGGGGTTTAAGGATGCTCTGGGAAAAAAACCATAAAGGTCTTAGTTCATAAAAGCCACCATAAATTTCCTCTGGTAATTATTATAGAATGGAAAAGGAAATAAGCCATGTTGAATTTTTCAAATAATTTTAAAGACGTGGGCATGAAGTTGGAATAGAAGTAACATAGGCAGTTGAAAGAAATTATAATCTGAACACAAAAGAAGCATTTGTGTCTCTTATTTGAAGGGACCTAGAACCTAGAAAAGTTAATATATCTTGCTAAGTTTGTTTTTACCTGTTAGATTCTTCTACTACTTTTAGCCTTGTTAGCACATATGGCCAAAAGGTCAATTTCACTCATTTTATTCTTATGGATTCTGAAAAAAACCCAGGATGAGCCTGAAGATTTTATAGTATTTTTATATTTTACGTACTTAGTTTGGACAGTGGAGCTACCAGGATGCCTGGTGCAATGGAGATAAGTTCATCTTATCAGTGGCCTTGTGCAATGACTTTATGTAAGTCAGAGAATTTGTTCGGGAATTTTTTTTTTTTTTTTAAATTTGGCTTCTTGAAGCTTCTTGTCCTCAAAAATTCTGTTCCTAAAGATCTAGACAAATATCAGAAGAAAACAGACCCAAAGTGGATCCAGCCTCCTGTTTCCCTGTGGCCTGCTGATGATGTCCCAACCATCCAGTGTTGAAAACCCACAAGTGGTTTTCGTGATGATAAAGTTAGTGGTTGGTACTAAAAATAGACTCAGAGCAAGGCCCAGTAGAAGTTATTGAAGATGATCTGGTTGAAACTACCTCTGCCCAGAAGATCATACAACGTTTCTAGAATGACTGATTCCTTAAGGGAGAAGTCATTAGATTTATGTATGTTATTAGGATCCATTTTCAGAATCAGGTAGAAGACTGCCTACAGTGGGTCTTGATCAAACGGTTTGTCACGTGCCACAGCCAGCCTGTGGCAATGTGTTAGCCTAGAGGACTGACTATTCTAAGAAATAACTTTCTAAGCTAACCTACTTGAAAATGAGAGTGTAGGTAAACTCACCTAATTAACTTCAAGACAATGGAATGGGCTTCCTGTGGGTTTGTACTTGAATGGATGGGAGTCACAAAGCCACATAGTAACCATTGTATTTACAAAGGGATTGATGTATACAATCACTCATTAGAGGGGGCCCGGGGATTGTATCTTGATTGAGAACTTGGGAGTCAGGTCAGGCTTCCATTGAAAGTCTGCAGCTTCCTTATTGCATGTCCTCGAGCAAGATACTTAATCTGTGACTCGGTTTCCTCCATTTGTTGAAAAGAGGTTACTAAAGAAACAGGTACATTGGGGGTAATTTTAAGCATTATATTGGTTAATACATACAAAGAGTTTAGGAGAGTCCCAGGCATACACTAGGAAAACATTTTTCTTTATTATTGGCATTTATGAAGTCAAATTCATAAATTGTTCTCTTATAGGAATAAGCATTCCCAGGCATCTAAAATACAAATTTAAAGGTGTTTGGTTTGCATACTCTAATAGATGAATATTTAAATCCAGTCTTTTCTTTTTGTAAATAGTGCTTCTACTTCGAGTAAAAAGACAGAGATCTTGTTGAATATCCTAAATAATTGAAAATTTTTGCCCTGACAGCCCTAAAATAGTTCTTTAAGTTTTCTTCCCAAGGAAGAAAATATTTCAAGCTTCACTGGGAAATGCTATACAAAGTATATTGATAGTAAAATGCAATCTCTTTATCATGCATACATAGCTATAAAACAGTAAATGTTTTTAAAATTTATGAAATCTGTTACAGACCATTTTGTCTAATTTTTCTACTAAAAAATAACATGCAGTGACTTGGGCATCATAATATTACTAGAAAACTTGAGTGGTAAGGTTTTCTTTCTTTGCCCTCCAGACAGTTCTGGAGTTAATACACAAAATTTCATTTAGAGAGATCCTGAGTGGAGTGTCTGAAAAGGTCATTGAAGAAACCATTTGGTTACAATGCATTTGGATGACCCGAACACATAGTTGTTGTGTCTCTAAATCCCAGACATACTTTATTAGGACAATCCAGCTGGTTTGCTATTTCTATCTCCTCATTATCAACACGTTATGGTATGGCCTCTTCCCTCTCTCTTCCAACGCCAAGAATTTGGCAGGGATACCATGCTAGCAAGTCAGAGACTGGGGATGGGGGTGGGGGAAACAACAGCTTCCGGCTGCCGTGAGGATAGGAAAAAAATAGGTTGTATAGACATTTTGCCACTGGGTCAGGCTTGATAATGGACATTTGTAGACTCTACTTGAAGAATTTGGAGAAATAATAAAATTTCAGGGGTTTCTGGAAGTAGTCTTAAATTATATTCATGCTGGGCTATGCGTCCCAAGGCTCTATAAACCTCGAAGCTCCGAATTCTTTGCTTTTCCTCCTTTTTCCCAGCCATTCTAATATTACAGAAGCTCAAGAAAGTGAACGAAGAAAAGATTTGTCTCTAGGTCTTATTTCATAGTTTTCCTAATCAAAACTAACTCAATAATGGAATATTGTGGCACATTTTATTATTATGCAAGTGACCCTACCAAATAGACTAAAGCAGAAACTCTTCTAAAAAAGTATAACGGAAACAGACATGTAAATCTATTTTTGGTCATGGGTCACGGTTTTGTTTAAAATTAGTAAAATGAAAAGCAATCACATTAAGAACTCCCTTGACAGTTTCATAGGATTTCAGTTTCTGTGTTAGCAAAGCTCTTTGAAATTTATCTTAGGGTTTTCACCAAAATATGGATAATGAATTTTATAATGAATTTTATAATGGTTGTACACATGATCTTTTCTTATGTGTATGTATGTAGTTTTGTGTGTTACACATTTTCTTCTTATTGATCTTCTTTTCTATGAAAAACTGTCTTCAAATTGTCCTACTGATATTTATTGGGATGACTTCATGAAGTAGTTTTTGAGGTTTGACAGAATGTTTTAAAAATCATCCCAAATTAAAATTAATTATTTACTTTTCAAAAGCCATGAATTATGTCATCAGAGCAACCTAAAGGTATTTTTTTCATGATATTCCACATTACTGTAAAATATTTGATTTTAATAAATAAAGGGTCATCTTGCCTACATGTAGTGATATTTATGATAAAGCACATATGTTGTGATCTCTTTTGTTCACTTAGGAAGCAACTACAGAAGGAAATATTTCGTTCACATATACATTATTTATATATCATAATTCTTAGATATATCCTATATAATAACTCAACACCTGAATAATGGCAAGTATAATGTCATCAGTATCATTAGAAACTCAGTTATTTAGAAATTGATACCCAGGGTCATTTTTTGTATGTTTTTCCCCTATTGGCAAAAT
Organism: Lutra lutra; assembly: GCF_902655055.1. NCBI lineage: Eukaryota > Metazoa > Chordata > Mammalia > Carnivora > Mustelidae > Lutra > Lutra lutra. The sequence continues at coordinate 33,257,092 of NC_062281.1, read as the reverse complement.
GCAGTACTTTGTGTTTCTTATTTAACCTTCTTCTTTTCTCTTTTTGTAAAGGGCCATAATGGATTTTGATGTTTTAAAAATATTAAGTTAAACAATAAAAATAAGGTGGGACTCCAGTCATCTGAAAAAGGGATAAAGCCATGAATGAAAGAATATCTTCCCCATAGCTTTTATTAAAGAGAAAAACATACAATTTTTTATGTTATTCACTAGTCCAAGATTGTGCCATCAAACAGAAGTGAGTAAAAATCTCAGCTCTCTTCTAAAATTTTGATATCTTGAAGTTTTCATCGCCCTAGGAAAAATGGAAGAGGAGTGTGTATGAATTTGCATGCATCTTATTTTATGGTTGTGGTAACACTTACTGAATATGTCAGTAGGATATTGCAATTTACTGTGGGTAGAAAAAGAATGTAAATTAAAAGAGAAATAGTTTATTCACAAATTAAAGAAATTGTTCCCCTGGGTGTCTCCTTAATTGATGAAAAGCAAATAAGTAGGGTACAGTTAACTAGACAAGCAGAGAGGGGCAGGCATATCTCTCAGGACTGAGGTTAGAACCTTAGGCTTTCTAAGTGTGAGGGATTTGTAAATTAAGCTACTTTGTTACTGTCAGAATTAATATGTGGATAGAAATCTATGTTTTCAAGGCTCTTACAGCATTTTTTTGTATCCCTTCTTTATTTTTAAAAGTAGTTTTATGTTATTTTTGTACTATTAACATTCTACACTTATGACATTTCTGCCCCCTCACTACCGACACCGAACAATAGAACTGCTTCAATTAAGAAACAGAACATCAGCCCCTGGCATCTTATTCTGTTGTTCCATCTTTTTTGCTAGGGAGAATTCATTTGTTTCTTAATTAAGAAAAACACCAATAGCATGAAAAATCTGCTTATGGTACCTGAATGGTAATTAGGCAAAAGGTAAAAAAGAAACATGCACATACATTCCAGGAGCAGCCAAAATGAACTTGAGCTGATAAAAATGAACTAAACTACCCTTGCATAAATGGAGGCTGAGAGGAGTGTACAGTCATTACCGCTAAGACAATATGCAAACTATCTTCAAAGAAATCAAATTGCTAGAGTGTTTTCATTTGCATGTATTAACTATTAACATAATGAGGAGAAGTGACATTGGACCCGGATTGTGTGTCTGTTCGGATTGATAACTCTACTGCCATCTGCAAACAGTCGCCCAAAAATCGTGCTAGTAGTTAGATCAGAGTTGAACTCTGCAAAGTGGGCTGAAATGAAACCCTAGGGCTTGGAGAACCTGCTGAGTTCCCGAATGGTTGACATCGTTCTCATTCACATTCTGGGTCATTTTCTCTTTCCCGTTGTGTCTGTCAGTCTGTCTCCCACCCCTCCCCCCTTTATTTATTTACTTTTAAGAACAGTAATACTGTTTCAGTGTGAATTCTTATTTGAAATATCTTGGTTTTCCCCAGCACAACTTTTCCACAACTTTTCACAACAGATGCTATCAAGGAAGTCTTAAAGAACCACAGGGTTAGCTTAAGATGTATGACAGGATTTGAAAATTTAGATTTTTTGTTTATTTATTTCCAGCAAATGGAAGTCTAGGAATAAAGGAAACTGACATATATTGAGCTCCTCTTATGTACCATGCTTCGTACAAAGTGTTTTTTCTTAGAAAAGTGGGAAGAGCCAATGAGAAAGATGCCGGAGCTGTGGCAATGAAAGACTTCTCTAGCCTTTTGGGTAACCTTAAGAACAATCCCTGAAGCTTTGGGTCTTAATTGATTCTCATCTGTGAAATGGGGTGACGTGACTACACCGGTCATTCCTAGTCTAAAAACCTTTGAGGCTAGTAGGTAATTTCAGTGTTTTAAAAGCTCAAGAGAAATTGGAAGGTCATCACTCAGAAACCCGCCCAGAACAACTAAAACATTTTATTTCCTATGAGTCATGGGATTTATCACATATTCAGATGACATTTTCTAATCCATGTTGATGAGAAACTCCGACAACTATATAAATCTTTGAGTAATTTTAAGAAGGTGATGCCAGAATATATTTCTTGATTTGAGAATTCATATTTTCATATTCCTCAGGTCAGAATATAGCTTGCTCTAAAATCCATAAATCCATTTAAGGTTGTAGTTTTTCTTTTTCTGAAAAACTTACCGTTGTGTCTTACAAATGATGGAGGCTGCTAATTAAATTCTGTATCACTTCTTTTCTACAGTTTTGTTTATTCTGTTAACAAATATGTACTGTGATCTTTCTCTGAGTCTGGTTGGCACTGTTCTGTGTGTGGAGGTCAGTCATGCTTTAAGAAGGTAAGTTCTCTGCTCTCTTCGAGTTTATATTCTAAACAGTGATTCAGTCAATGCACGAGGTAATTTCAGATTGGGATAAGTGTATGAAGAAAACCAAATAGGGTAATGTGGCCAAAAGTGAGTGTTGGGATCCTTAAATGATCTGTTAGTCAAAAATTTCTTAAACTAGGTGCCATTGATAAGGAGCAAGAAAATTAATCTTTCCTTATAAATTGTCGGGAACCACTCTCAAAGGTGAGGGGACAGATGTCTCCCAGACACTGTGATCCACCTCAGGCCCCAACAACCCAATGGAAAGTGGTTCCCTTTTAGAATAGTGTGGAGGACAGAAAAAACATGTTGGGGGCCATTAGATTTTATGGAACAAAGTTTTGAGGAGAAAAGTGTCAGAAATGGTTAGGTTCTAGGGAAAATGGCGTTACCAAGGCAGACATAGAACACACCATCACGAGGCTTTTATTCTCAGAGAGATACCCGATTCAGGAAGCTCAGTGTGATGCCTTAGGATTTTTCAGACATGTTGTTTGTTTACGTGGTATTTACATGAATATTTTCAACAAATGAGGGCTAATTAGTCACATCGATAATTACATTATTCTGTCAATATTATGGGAAGTAGTTTCCTTTGTAATATATTTTATGAATATCCGTAACATTAACACAATTGATGTCATTTTATATTTATATATATATATGCATATATATATTTTTTTCTCTGAATGGATATTTATGACTATTTAGATTAAGTGATAATCCTTGGAAATTTTGTTATTGACCATTATCATTATTGTTGGAGTACCAGCTGTGAATTTTTTAGGTTTGAAGTCATGTTAGTTCTACTTTAATTCCAATTTAATTCTATTTTGCATAACATGCATCACTGCTTAATGCAAGTGGACATGTGTGACCACAGAAACCCGTAGAGCTCTTTAGGAGCTCCTTGGGACCATGAGGCATTGGAAACATTTTGAAGCATTACACTTTTGCTCTCCCGGGGAAAGATTCATTAGGCGTTTGGGGGAAGAATTTCTTTACTGGGATTGTTCAGCTGGAGATGGCTTAATGAAATGGCTTAGGCATTTGCCAGCATCAGTAAATTTACTACTGTGCTTAGAGAGAACATGGGGGAAAACACCCAAACTATGGATACATAAAGAGCTTTATGCTTCTGAAGATTACAAATAAATGTCTTCTTGGGTAGGAATAGATGAGTTGACAGTACTCTTTGAAGACATCTCCACACTTAATGATACCTTATTGTCTGTTTTCATGGATATGCAGATTATAAAGAAATCTGTTTTATTTTAACTGATATGTTAAACTTTCCGCCACATATATTTATTATAGTATCAAACTCTCCTTTGAGAAAATGAGGTTGATGATCTATGTTGAATCATTCATTCAGTCAGCCTAAAGGAGTTAAGAGGTTGGAGCAGGTGTTGTAATATTCTCTTAGAAATTACCCAAGAATTAGGAAGCACAGTTGCTCCAGGAGAACTCTGGAAGAATCTGTCTAGAAGGAAGCACAAGCTGAGTACAGATAGGTAATTTGAAAAACGAAAAAGACACAAAGCCAAATTCAAGAGAAATGTTTGAGATATTTAGATACTTACTAATAATGGTGCATTAATATTTTCATCTGGACTAGACTGTCTACTTTAAATTAAAATGAATAAGAGACCCACAGGGAAAAGGCTGAAAAAGTCCTTACAGAGGAATATAAGTTCTTCTATTTTATCTTATATTTATGTCAAACTCAAAACAAAAAATCCCTTAGGCAACGCCCCCCCCGCCCCCCCGCCGAAAGAACTTGTTTTTTCTTTATCAGTTGCAATTGTGTTGATTCTATTTGAAAGAGAAACAACCAATTCAGTCTCATTGTTACAAACTATTTTTTTTTGGGGGGGGGGATATGAAAACTGTAAGTGTGGAGTAATACATCTCTGGGTTTCTTAAAATCTCTACCAATGCCTCTCTTGCCTAAACTGCTGGGTCTGGTACATGAACCAATAAAAAGATATCACTGATTTTTCTGGAGACAGACTTAAGTGCTTGAAGATGGAGAGGGACAGACTTAATACATGCCCCAAATTTTGAATTATTCTTTTTTAAATGGGCTTCATTATGTCTCTTAATGGAAGCATCAACTTTCAAAACTATGTAGGCTGGAATGATGTTCTAAAACTGTTGGTGACATTTAACAACATCCTGAATTTTGGTTAAAAAAAGTCAACTGTAGAAATACAGGACAAGAAGAGGGAACTGTATATGCTACCAAAATTAAAACTTCAGAGGTATTTCAGTTAATTGGGAGTCTTTACTGGGAGTTTGGACTGATTCTACAGTGTTCAGTATTTAACAAGGGGTCCTGCCATGCTTTAATACTGGCCAATTTAGGGTATTATATTCAATGTCCATGCCCTTCTTAAATTTCAACTATGTCTGGAGGGTGTTAGCAATAAGGCAATAGCTGGAGGAATTGGAGATATTTAACAGGAAAATAAAAATATAGGTTTCATTTGAGAGCTATATCCAGATAATTGAGGAACTCATCTGGAACAGGAATTAGCCTTCTTTGTAGCTCAGAAGAAATCATTCCCAAGGGCATTCTGGGTCTGCATTCTACGTACCAAGGGTAGATTTGGGTTCAGCATCACTAGAGCACTTAGAAATGTTCAAAATGGAATGGCCTTCATTGTAAGGTAGAGAGCTACTTGTCTCTGGTAGAAAGCAAGCAAAGGTTTGCCTGGATAATTACTTTCTATATTTTATTATTTAATGGATATTTGGAAGGTAAAGGGTGATGGGGATTGAGGAGTTCAGAGGCAAAACAAGAGTAGATTCTTGGGTGATTCCACATTTTAGACAGGACTTTGAGTGTTTTGAGTCTCTGGGTTCAATTCTAAAATCATTTCGTTGGTATCTATCAATGAAAGTCCTCATTATCATTGTTATATTATAATAGTCAACACTTAGAGAGTCTAGACAAGCTCAAGATGTCAGGGCCCCTGGCTGACTGGGACCCCTTTTATGACTTTGGGAAGTGCTCAAGCAGTGTGTTCAGGTGATCTAATGTTTTTATAAAAATTTCAAAATTAAGCTGTTTTAACTCTAATTGAGTAAGACTGCTATATCATTTCTCTTTAACTTTACCTCTGTCATACTTCAAAACAGTCTCAGGCATAATTGGGATCATGGTAAGGGGAAATTGAGCTGGAAAAATAATTGTCATATTTTTAACATTTGCAGTTTACTGATTTCTCTTTCTAAATAAATATTTGCTTTCATTCATACTTTGTATTTGCAATTTTGTGTCCTTTTACAGAGGGAACCCTCCTGCCAACTGTATATGCTTCAGATCTCCCAGTTCCTAGATCTGTTTCTCTTTACCCCTTTTATATGTGGTGTAATTCTAAGTGCCACAAATAGAAAGGTGCATACGCTGTTGTCTTTTATATCAAATTATGCTCAAATTATGTAGTAGAGGAATTTGATGATTTTATTATGGGTTCAACTATCTATTTGAAGGAATAATTAATGCTGATATAAAATATGCCTCTTTACAGCCATACATGCATAGACATTTTTATTATTGAATAAGAAATAATTTAAACAAAGACCAACAGTGATTATGATCCCTCAAATCTAAGAAAATCATATTATTGTATTGCAGTCTAATATATGAATGTATTATACCTATGGCAAAGGCAAAAGGTTATGTCATTGTGTGCATCTCATTGCTTAGGAAACTAAGGTATGTATGAAGATATCAAGACATTTTTTATACTTTAGAGATAAAATCACTTTGACATCAATCAAGTGAGGGCAGCTGACAAATTCTAAGGATCTCTAAGAAAGAAGTTTTCCTCTATCTTAATTGATAATAATAGGTTACCAAACATTATGCTTTCAAGCAACCTGGAGCTTTTTTGGTATCTTTTTACAAATATCTCAGTGCTCTGCATTTTCTTTCTTTTTTTTTTTTTTTTGCCAAAGTTCAATTTTATTCTTGTTTCTATCTTCTGTGCTGATATCTGCAGCTTTTGGGGGTCCTTCTTTTCAAAAAAGTTCTATGATTTCAAAGATGATATAGTCAGATGTGCCGTGACTGAATTCCCATTTAAGTAGCATCATTTCTTCTAACAAGGGAAGCTCATATTTCCTGAAGGGTATGGAAGCTCCTTCAAGCACTTGGCTAGCTAGCAGATGATTTTTTCACATCTTCTACCAAGCCTACTGGCTCAGTGGGAAATAGTGCTATCTAACTTGACTGAGCTCAACCGGTATGCAAAAAAAAAAAAAAAAAAAAAAAAAAAATCAGGGGCGCCTGGGTGGCTCAGTGGGTTAAACCTCTGCCTTCAGTTTAGGTCATGATATCAGGGTCCTGAGATTGAGCCCCACATTGGGCTCTCTGCTCAGCGGGGAGCCTGCTTCCCCCTCTCTCTCTGCTGCTTGTGATCTCTCTCTCTGTCAAATAAATAAATAAAAAATCTTTTAAAAAAAATCAGATCAAATTTCATTCTCTTTGTGTGTCCCCATTGTGGAGATTGGTTTAATAGAGAGATTGAAAATGCAAATTTTCTGTTATAACATTATTAATAATTCCAGAATGAACTCTGTATGTAAGCACATAGACTTATTTCAGACTCTCAAATGGGATTTCATCATTTTCTAGAATGAACTATTCTTTTCTCATTTCTGTTTAAAAATCTATTTTATTATGCCTATGACTATTTCTAAATAGTCTATGTCTTCTGATTTTAGTGTTTAATTACAATATACCCTAAATTGGTAAATATTTAAGTGATTTCTCTTGAGCTTAAAAAACAAGAAAGAAAAAAAAACAGATCTTAAATATTGTCACGGTATAGATATTCTAATAGATAAGTGGATAGACTTAGTTCCTGGCGTGCTTGCTTTAGGTGTTACATATGGAGTTAAACTTAACAGGAGGGAGAATGCAAAAGCATTTTTGACCTTCATTCAGTATATCCTTGGGAGTCAGGGATATGAATTTATTATAAATATAAGTGTGTCTTACATATTACTTCTGGAGAAGGGAAGAAAACTTTTGAGAGTCCTCCTTTGTGATAGGCATAACACATAGTGCTTGTTGGACATTTTGTATACGTTCAATTTAACTGTTTACATTATTTATCTGCCTTATTCTATTTTATATAGGACAAGCACAATTAACCACATTTTAGAGACATTTCTTAGGTTTAGGGTGACTGTGATTGACAAATCCAGTGTTTGAACCAGGTTGGGGGGACTCTTTTCATAACCCCATTTTAACAGTGAAAAGGATTTTGCTGTAAAATGGAGGGATCCAATGAATGCAACATAACAAAACTTCTGGAGGTGATTTATATATCTGTCATCTTGACTGTAGTGATGGTTTCCACAGGTGTATGCATATGTCAAAACTCATCAAATTACATACATTAAATATGTTTCATTTTTTGTATGTTGACTTTACATCAGTAGAGTTGTTCTAAAAATATGTGCACAGACATATCGAGGAGACATTTTGTTATAAAATCAGAAAAGAAAAAAGCAAAAGTGGTTTCGAGAAAGATGTGACCATGTAGGTGAAAATGCCTATTACTAGATCTGGCACATAACCACCTGGTAGAGCTTAGTCTGTTTCAGAGCATGGTTCCTGTCCACTCATGGCTTACTGTCTAAGGAAACCAGAGGCAACTCTGTATATAACACAGAATGAACTATTAGGAGAGGTATGCCATACAACTTTAAACAAAGAGCTATGGGGATTAATCTGGGGCCTTTTGTTCACTTCTTTGAGAAAGTATGTTTTTAAAAACTTCAGACAATTTTAGGTAATACAAAATCCCTTCAGGAACGCTTAGGCATCAGATCGAAAAACTTATTGAAACCTTTTATGTACCCTTTCAAGAAAGTATTCAATCTAAGTATGATTATTTTTTTAAAATTTATTTATTTATTTGAGAAAGAGAGAGAGACAGAGGTGGGAGGGGCAGAAGGAGAGGGAGAGAGAGTCTCAGGCAGACTCAGTGCTCAGCACAGAGCCTGATGCAGGGCTCGATCTCGTGACCCCGAGATCACGACCTGAACTGAAACCCAGAGTGGGACACTGAACCAACTGTGCTACGCAGATGCCCCGATGGTTCTTTTAACATTAAAATTTCAATTTACTGATCATGAATCTGAAGTCTATATTAAACATAAAACTTCTAGTCATTGGGGGCGCCTGGGTGGCTCAGTGGGTTAAAGCCTCTGCCTTCTGCTCAGGTCATGATCCCCTGTGATCCAGCCCCACATTGGGCTCCCTGCTCAGCAGGGAGCCTGCTTCCTCCTCTCTGTTTCTCTGCCTACTTGTGATCTCTGTCTGTCAAATAAATAAGATCTTCAAAAAAAAAAAAAAGTCTGTTTTAAAAAAACTTCTAGTCAATCATTGATATCCATAAACCTGTTTTCTCAAAGCTTGTGAGGTTTAGCTTAGAGTTGGCATAGTCTCACAAACTTAACACATTACTGTTTTTTATAGAAAGTTAGTAAGGTACATCCATAAAACTTACTGGGAAAAAGAAGCTCATTTAATGGGAGATGTGTGAAGGTCTCAGTTCAGAGCAATCTCTCCTGTCTCCAACAGGTTTTATTTCCAACAGGATGAGTAATGTTGTAACATTTAGTAGTAGCTAATAGGTAGGGGGAAGAGGAATGCTGTAGCCAACCAGCAGTGACAGGACCCCAAAGGCGGCCTCTGACCTACTCTCACTCCTTTCAGTGGCATGCCATCTGTCAGAGGGCTCTGCCCTGTTGCGGTTAGTCTGAGCAATTTCCATTCCATTGTTTTCTCTTACAGTTTCAGCTTTATCCCCCTTCCGGCTTATTCAAGTGTTTAAATTTCAAATTAGTAGCTTGTATTTATCATTCACGTTGGGATTGGGGAAACATATTACAGCCGTTGGACATGTTTACCATATTAAAAATAATAACAAAGAAAACAAAAATGATAGAGAAAAAAATAACACATTAAGGGTTATGTTGAAGTCACAGGCGATCCTGATAAATTATCTCAATTCGGTATTCTTAAGCTACATTTCTAAAATGCCCTTACCCCAGTCTTGAGAACATTGAGAAGTGTGTGTGTGTGTGTGTGTGTGTGTGTGTATGCGTGTATGCGCGTGCGTGCATGTGTGCGCGTGAAACATATGAAGTGTTGGGACAGGATCAATTAATGGGAGTAAATCCTACTCAGGAGTTCTTTCTTTCCTTATGCATTTTGTTAGGTTTTCAAGATTCTCACAAGTCTCATCATAGTCTGTGTGGATAGATGAAAAATCATACAGTAAGGACCAAGAAAACAGTAACAACAGAACATAGTATTTTATGTACATATATACATATACATATATAATGCTGAATAATCCATGCTTTACATGGTCTTTTATATATAGTCTTTTTATAGAGTCTTTTTTATATAGTCTTTTTTAATGAAGGCGTTTGTATAAGAAGCCAAGAATTATAATTTACCATCTTACAATTTAAATTGCTTTTCCAGAAATTAAGGGTTCTCTGTTCTTTCTGTGGTGTCTGATTAAATGACACACATCAGATTTTCATCGTGGCCATAGCTGCAACCAAAACGCTGATGTGTTTTCCTTATGGCTTTTTCTGTACAAGCAAAGTGAAATGAAAAATTGAGACTATTGTTTGTATTATTCAGCTTTCCAAGTAATTTCTTGTTTTTCTAGAAGAAACATTTCTTATTCCAGTTAAGACAAAACAAAACAAAAAGGATATTAATGGTTAATCTGTGCTGTGATCATGTGAAACTTGGAGACTGGAATTTACCATTGATGTTTTTTGCATTTTAACTCCTGTTCGCTTCTTTTCAAGGGTCAGGTGATGGGGTCTGCCCAACAGTAAGCCAATAAAGGTACTGGTAGATGTTCCATATGGTAGATAATCCATTTCAGAATAGGCAATCAGAATGCCCTTTGTAATTATGTAAAAAGATGACTGGGATTTGGAATTTCATTTATAAGTTTGAAATCTGGAATTGGTTGATTTTATTTGCAAACGATTATGAGGTTGAACAGCACACTCTACTTGATCCTGTGTCGTGAATTCTTATATGATCAGCGTAGATAATGGAATATTTCCTTTCCTACTTAAAATGCATTTTCAAAAGGTTTGTAAATATTTGTTTCTCAGGGATCCATTTATCTTCTTCCTCTGTTCCAAAAGAACTATTATAGGGTTACAGAAAAAGATGATAAATGAGCCCAAGGAGTCTGGGTTTAAATTGTCCCACTCTAAGGTTGTACTATTATTTAGTAGGCATGCAAAATCTTTGAGTCCATTAATGTTAACTGATTAGGTACTGGATTTTTTTTTTTTTTTAATGCCAGAATTTTGAAATGAGAATAAGTCAGTCATGGAGCTATTCTGGCTTTTATTTATCCGTAGTTAGATCCATGTGAAAATTCAATATAACCAGAAAGAAAAATAGCTGGAAGACATTCCTTTTCAAAGGAATGACCTGGACTTCAGCTGCTCAATTCCCATTCAGTTCTGAAGGCCTGAGTAATACGTTCTGTAATTGTATACAAACCTTGTAACAAAGAATGTGACAACAAAACCCATCTGCTCTTAGTTATCCTGGTACACAATACAAGGTAAAACCTGGAATGAACCATTAGGTATTTTGATTAATTAAACTTAACTGATGGTCATTCAGAAATTCTGTTTTATTAACAACCTTTACTGAAATTCTCAGTGAAGAGTTTATGCCCCATGTAAGGTGAACATAATGAAACTTATGGTAATTTAAGACCTTCTAGAAACTCTGCCTCATCATTCTAAATGATGAAGCTCATTACATATATTGCATAACTCCAGAGGTGGAGATATAGAAGATATAGAAGTCCGTATTTGGTGTATACTGACCCCAGTGTTTTACAAAAACAATAGAAACCAAAAATACCTATCACAATACATTGGTTTTTCCATTTTCTATATTTTATATTTATATATACAGTCATAGATATAATTATATTGTGCTTATAAGAAGCACTTTCCATATATTTACATGGTCTTAATGATTTTCATTTTGCATTTCTGCTCTGTAGCCTCTCAGCTGATTTATCTAAACCTTCTATTTTAAGGCATTTGGCTAGTATCCAGGTTTTATAACTGTTACTGCAATGACTAGATTAATGCATATAGTCATTTGCTTCTAGGTTTTTCTCAGAGAATAGATTTCAGTCAGTAAGATTAGTGGATTAAAGGCTGTCTGCATTGTAGGAAGTTAGGGTGCAGAATGAAAGGATAAAGAAAACAATTGCAGCTTTGGCATTAGACTTCTAGAGTTCCTGTGTTCTTGGAAATTCTAGAATTCATTGATTCTGGAATATTAGTGTTCAGTTTTTCAACAGGGATCAACCAATCCAACAGTTTGGTATCATTGAACAATAATTACAAAGGCTGAAGGCAGGCAGCCTCTGGGAGTCTGTTAAAGCAGTTCAGGTGTGTAATAGTGATTTCCTCGGTTGAGGGTGTGTGTTGAAAATGAACAGAAACATGGCAGTCTACTCCTCATTGACCATTTATTCTGAATACTCTAGTACAAAAAAGAGATAGAACGTTCCACTCTAAAGTTCATGAAATACTTGAGTAATGAAAATATTTGGAGAGGAATAATCAGATAAATAGATTAGTGTAGATTTTAGATAGGAAAGCTTTGTATTGATTGAACCTCGAGCTGAAAGTTAAAGGAAATGGAAGGTTTTTGGTAGCAAGAAGAAAAGGATGGCTTTCTCAAGGTTGGGGGGAACAAAGAAAAATTAAACAAATTCTAATTTCTTTTGGGCACTGAACAAATGAATGGGTTTTTACCTTAATAGATATTTTAACATACTATTTATTTATTGGGGACTTTTGGAGGATACAAAATTGAACTATATTTCCCCTGGTATAAGAATCACTGTAGGGCGCCTGGGTGGCGCAGTGGGTTAAAGCCGCTGCCTTCGGCTCAGGTCATGATCCCAGGGTCCTGGGATCAAGCCCCACATCGGGCTGTCTGCTCAGCAGGAAGCCTGCTTCCCTCTCTCTCTGCCTGCCTCTCTGCCTGTCTCTGTCTGTGAAATAAACAAATAAAATCTTAAAAAAAAAATCACTGTATTCTATTTTATTTCAAATTTTTTATTTAAAATTTACATCAAATTTAACTGGCATCAGTTTTGTATTTAAAGATCTGACTCAGACTCCTTTCATTGGAATCTGGGTTACCCTGAAATTGTGTTCACTCTCTTTATGTATTTAATGATTAAGTGTGGCTCCCAATAATATTGCTGATTAAAAGTGTAAATAAGTGAAATCTGGAGTATTTACTGGGAGAGAAATATTTCTTTATTCCTCAAACCAAATATTTGTCTCTTAAAATTTATATTCAAAATTCTCCGTGTGAAAAGATAGGTCACCATTTCCCCTTTGGATAAAATGATTCAATTTTATATAAAAGCGAAACTTTATAGTATTTAATTAATGGAGAAATTAGTTATCCAAAATGATTGCCATTTCTCTAGAATCCAGCACCCTCAGCATTCCTCTGAAAGCCTACTAGAAATGCAGATTCCTAAATTCTACTCTAGATTTACTGGTCCATAACCTTGAGGGAGGGGCCCGGGAATCTGGGTTTTAATAAGCCCTTCAGGTGGTCCTTATGCATGCTTAAGTGAAAAAGTCTGCTAAATTAGTTTTTTGTTTTGTTTTGCTTTGTTTTTGATTTTGTTTTTAAGGCTAGACTTAATTATAGCCAACTGGTGCCTAATTTTTTTAAACTTTATGCATCTCAAGTTTGGGACCAAATATTGGGTGCACAATGGATAGTGTTGTGCTGATTTTGTGCATTGCTGGATGTTTTCGATGTTGTTTCATAAAATGACATTTTAATTTTGTGACCATAGCGGAAGCTTAGTTTAACACGCCTAACTAAAATACGCTTGCTTCTTGTATTGCTTTAAATTGTGTATCTTAATTTAATTTCCTAGTTTGAATTCATGTACTTTAAAATGTGTATTTTCTACATCTCAATTATAATTTATATAATTACTAGGACATAGGTTTTTTTTTAAACCCCTTCAGTGAATTCTGTTAAAGATAATTAGTGAGATTTATGATATTGGCAATACATGAGCCCACATCATTTCAACACTAAGGAAGAACATGACTTTAATTTGTAAACAAGTTCAGGCATTACTCCTTTATTTTTTTTTTTTTTTTTTTGTCTACCAGTTCTTTTGAAGTGACTTTAAAAAACATCCAAAGTTTTCATTTCACTGTCTTTCTTTTCTCTTTCTGTTCCCTTTCATTTTCTGGATATATTAGTGTGCTTGAGCAGATGAGAGTACAGGTCAGAATTTGCTTTGTAGTTATCTTTTCTTAGACAGCCACCACAAATACTGGTATAAAAATGAGCTCAAATTGTGCTTAAGACTTAGTCCTGCACTGTTATGGGGCACCTGGGTGGCTCAGTGGGATAGGCTTCTGCCTTTGGTTCAGTTCATGGCCTCGGGGTTGTAAGATTGAGCCCCGGGGTGGGCTGTCTGCTCCTCGGGGAGCCTGCTTCCTCCTCTCCCTCTGCCTGCCTCTCTGCCTACTTGTGATCTCTCTCTGTCAAAAAATAAATAAAATCTTAAAAAAAAAAAAAAAAAAAAAGACTTGTCCTGTACTGTTAGAGAATGCTTTTTTGCTTATTGAAAAAAATCTTGGAATGTTAATATTTAGACCTTATCTATCTCTCTGCCTGCATACAGACCCATCTACTACCTACCTACATCTCTACTTACTTACCTCTACCAGTCGGTTAGAGTAGGGGCAATTCATGCAGATTATTTTGCTGTGGAGAAAATCATTTCTGTATCATAATATAAAAGTAAATTATATGTATTGCATACTGTTGAGCTAAATATACAGCTTGGGAACATAATTTACTACCTGGGGATATAAAGTAGGCATTCATTGGGTTCATGGTTTGAATCATGTTACTAGCTAAGCAAACATGTAAGTCTTCAAACTTAAAATGATGAAAAATCATTTACCTTCCTAACTTTGGCCTTTCACAAGATGTGTTTTTGGAGTATCAGACTTCCCTAACTCTTCTGAAGGGCCTCCTCTCCGTACCGTCATTACGCACAGTGTGTGTGCCTCACTCTCAGAAATCCATCGGGGTTCCCTGTTCAGGAGGCACGGTAGTAGAAAGGTCCTCCCTGACCACCCCATAGGGGACATGCCTCCTTTCTTTGTCAGTGGTTGTCACCCTTCACTGCTTTATTTTTCTTCGAAGCATTTATGACCACCTGAAATAAGTCCTCCATACAGGTGAGGACTTCTGTTTGTTGAGTTGTTCTAAGCAATCTATACCCAGAATCCGAGCGAATGCCCGACACCAGAAATTTTCTGGGATTCATTTTCTTTCTTCCTCTTCTGGAGTAGAGGGTCCCTTAACAGCTGGAATTCTGTCAATTTTGTTTTGTCTCCAGTGCTGAGTACCGTGCTAAGCAATAGTAACCAATCAAAGGAATCAGGGGAAGGATACTTATGGAAGTGGGCAGAAGTAGAAACGTAGTGTAGTGGGCTAATGTGTTTGTGTTCCTCCTTTGCATCTTATCTGTCTTCATATTAAAGTCTTACATTAAGAATTCCTAGGTTAGCCGTCTTCATATTGCCCTTTACGTGTTTCTTTAAAAATTTTTTTTTCTTAAATTGAACTGTTTTTTTTTTCTGGTATTTTTTTTAATTTTATTTTTTATAAACATATATTTTTATCCCCAGGGGTACAGGTCTGTGAATCGCCAGGTTTACACACTTCACAGCACTCACCATAGCACATACCCTCCCCAATGTCCATAACCCCACCCCCCTCTCCCAACCCCCCTCCCCCCATCAACCTTCAGTTTGTTTTGTGAGATTAAGACCAAGGACTAAATTTTTTAAATTGTTCATTTTCAGTTTCTAGTATGAATTTCACTTTAATTTTTAATGTCTTTTAAAGCATCAATAAAGTGTGACTTAATTATACAGGTATCCTACAGATCTGGGCTGTGACAGTAGTCTAATGAGTATAATCACCCACTTCCTGGCCCATTGTTGTCCAGATGTAGCTGTACTTTCAGCAAACAAATCTAAAAAAGTAAACCTCAGGGGAGGGCTCTCATGATAGGCTGGTTCAAGATGCGGCAAACCACTTACCATGCTAACTTTTTTACATGAAGAAATGTGATTAAGATATGTTAAATGGAAATCTATACAAAACCAGTGAAATTGTTAAAATATTCAAATATGCCATACTGTAACAAGAAAACACTGCAGTGCACTGAAATCAGCAGTAGAACAGCTGTGTTTTAAAGGACAGTACTTTGAATGTCACTTGACAATTTGCTTTCAATTAGAAGTAATTTACAGGAAGATGCCCACAAGCTAATCTTTACAGGATAATTAAGTTCCATTTTCTTTACTTTTAATTAAAAAGCAGAAAAGATTTAGCTGATCCATAAAAAATGTTCTGTTTAAACATTCATCAGACTTCACACTCTTTTTTTGTTATTTGTTGTAGCAGATGTTATCAAAAGTGCAGTCTGCTCTGTTTTAAACCCTGAGCATTTGGAAAGTGAAACAGGAGTTGCAGTAGGCATGTACTGGTGAGGTATGATCATTTAGCATCTGTACGTTCAAAGAGGATAGAACAGATACTACTGTTCCATTCCTTAATTATGTTCCGTCTGATGCATTTAATTGTACTACAAAACCACATACATTAAAATGAGAAGCAATGCAACTGTCAATTTTGAACATTATACATAGTAGGATGATACCTAAAAAAACCCCCTTTACTGCAGATGTCTTAACGTGTCTCTCAATTCAGATGTAACACGTTTTTTATTGTAATTTTAATAATATAAAATTTGACACTGACTATTTTAGCTTGAGTTTTTACTCATTGAAAAGCAGGGAGATTTAATTCGAAAGCCATTTAAAACTTTACTCACTGGTTTTTAATGTGGTTTTTTAGCATCACTGCTATTTTTATTTTGCAAAATAAAATATATTGCTAAAGACATTTGGAACTTTGATTTTGAAACTTACTATTGAATATACTATTTTTTTTTTTTAAGGTGATGAGAGCTGACTAGGTCATGAATTGTCATAATTATTCTCACCTCGGACTATGCTAAGGAATTGCACGAAAAATTCTTCAGGCAAGGATTCTTTAGTCCAGTATTATAGTTTTTTTTTTTTTAACTTTTTTATTTTTGGGTAATTAATCTGTTCATGTTGATAATAAGTTTATTTTTCAGACTTTAAAAGATTTCCCTAATTTGAAAAAAAGTTGAGTCACAATAGAGCAAATAAAATAAAAAAAAAATAAAATTTTTATAGTCATCATTCCATTCACTATGCCTTTTGTCAAACAAGCTTGATTTTCAGTCTTTTGATCATTGAATACCTAAAGTTTAAAGATCCTATTGGAGTTACCTATTTTTGTTTACTTTTATTTTCTTATTTCCCTCTGTTCGAGGGGTAACTACAAATGACAAGACAGGTTGTTCACATGCCCGTTCATTTATTTGCTTTTGCAATTTACATTTGTATATGTAGGGAATATGCCCAAAGGCACTTTGACCAATATAGTTTAGGAGACTGCAAAATAAAGAAATGCAATTTATTTCAGCATATATTATAAATTTCAGGTAGGAGCTTAATTATAATAATCACAATGCATTCATATAAATGGAGTATGTGTTTGAACATGTAAATGTCATCAGGTTTTGTAATGAACTGGTGAAAATATATGCTTCTCTTATTGAAAGGATAACACTGGAAGAAAAGATTAAGCATGCCCTGTCTTCCTCCTTCCCTCCTCTCTCTTTGGTAATCAACACCTGGTTTGATTACATCTTTTTAAACTCTGAAAGCTATACTATAAACTCTTTACATAGAAGTTTTTATGAAAGGGAATTGTGGCAAACAGTAGTTAAACTTTCCACTTTCAGGAGAATTCCACCTTTTTTTTTCTTCCTTTCTTTTCTTTCTTTTTTTTTTTTTTGTCATCCTATAATTCAGACTTCCTTTAGCAAACGATCAGCAGTTTTCTTATTGTTCAGGAGAGTGCAGTGATTTTCCCTTTGGTGCTTGATTTTCAAGTTTATGACTGCTTTTGGAAGGATGGGACTGATTCTTATGTATTTGTGGTGCTTGGAGGAGTTATCAGCTGAGCTTAGTTTAGGTACCTGCACCCTGTCCGTTGTACCTAATGCATGGCTAGTACATGATTGGTTCTCATTAGATATTTATTAAATGGCTGGTAGACAACGAAGTTTAGACAGAGCTCAATTTGATGCAGTACGCACATTTTGTGAATTCTCCTCCTTTCCTTTCCATTCTTTTCCTTTTCTTTCTTCCTCCCTCCCTCCCTCCCTTCCTCCTTTCCTGTAAGATCAAAAGGATCTGTGATTTAAGAAGCTACAAGCAATTGTGTTACTTTCCATCTCCTTCAGGGCTGTACTTCTTGTAAAGCTAGGATTTGTGAATACTGACCTTCTCACAAACTATACATATAAAACAATTAGATTTTTTTTATAAATACAGAAATAATCAGAAATAATGTCCTACTTCAAGAGATCAAAAAAAGATAGACTTTTTTTCTTGTCTATATTTAATTTATTGGTTTGGGTTTTTTTTGCTTTTGTAGTTGTGGCTCACCCCTTCCCCACACCCCATGTTTGATTACTATAATGTTTCTAGCTTTTATTTCTATATCTAAATACATTTATATTTCTTGCCTGTATTTTCTAAATATTAATCTTGAATGGGCATCTATTTTTCCTCTTTATTCCTTCACCCTGCTTGTAATTCTTCCTCCCTCAAGTCTATCCGGTTGACATACCAGAAACAGCTGACATCTTGTCATCATTGTTTAAAATCTGCTGTGGCTCCCTATTACCTACTTCATTAAGTCCAGATTCTTCTTCTTTGGTTCTAGGACTTCCCATTACTTTTCCTTTTTCAAGTTATTTCTTATACTTCCTAGGCTATAAGGAACCTTTGTCTTCCTATACTCTATCCCACAATGTCCATTCACTTCCAGTCCCTGCTCCTGACCTTTGCTCATGTAATTCCCTGCCTTTCCCTCTTTATCCTCTAAATCTTCCACATTGAAAAGGTCCAGTGGAAGTCTCACTTGTTCCAAGAAGCTTCCCATTATTTTTCTTATCCTCAGTCTTTACTGTTTTATATTTCTTTTGCAAAAATAGTGTCAGACATCTTGGCATTTTTTTTTAAAGATTTTATTTATTTATTTGACAGACAAAGATCACAGGTAGGCAGAGAGGCAGGCAGAGAGAGAGGAGGAAGCAGGCTCCCTGCTGAGCAGAGAGCCCGATGCAGGGCTCGATCCAAGGACACCGGGATCATGATCTGAGTTGAAGGCAGAGGCTTTAACCCACTGAGCTACCCAGGCACCCCTTGGCATTTTTTTATATACATATTTTTCCTACATATAGATTAGCTTTGTCCCCCTATGAAGAACGTGTGTTTTAATAACAGAAGAAAAGAGTCCTTATGTCCCTTTTGCTTTTTTGTAAACCCTAAATCTCAGAGCATGGTGGCAAGCAGGTGATAGGCATTTATATCTTGTCTCGTTTGACTTTTAAAAAGCAGACTGTATATTAGAACTTCCTAAGTAGCTGCATACATGTTTTGGGGGAAAGTATGGAATAATATTTTCTCATACATTTAGAATAAGCTCCCCCCCCGCCAAAGGCTTGGGGATTATGTTTCATGTTTGTTTCTAGAGCGATTTTCTGCCACTTGGGAAAAAAATATTCTTTTAAAGGATAATTACCATTCGCTTGAAGAGATAAATCATCAGTTTTTAAGGACTATCATTTTAGTTCTCAATAACTCATTTTGGAGCTAAGATGTTAGTGAAAGGAAGGACGTGTAAGTCATCTATCTCTTTACCCATGGAGTGGTGGTGCCACCATGCCTCTGCCTGTTACTGGGTTCATCAGAGCCTTTGCGTATTTGTAATTACCCTTCTATAAATAGTTCGCAACTTGACCACAGCATTTTACCGCTCCGTTAGAATGAGGCCCAAGGTCCAAGTTAAAAGCAAAATCCTCAATGAATTTAACAAAATTAAGCAAAGAGCTTTAGGTTATAAGAGCAGAGTTAATGGATTCAGCTGTTCTTTACTTTCACTTTAACCAACAAATTTTGCATTCATTTTCCAGATGTGAGCCTCATTCAATTAAAATGGAGTCAGAAGTATTTTGTGAAACTCTTACATCACCCCTGGAGATAATTGGAGATAATCTAGTGTGTCACAACACTAGAGATAGAGAGCAAATCAGAATTGGGGGTCGGTTTCGTAACTGTATGGCTGAAGTATTTCAGTTTTTAATGCATATTGGCAAACTGTTGCTCAGGTTGTTCATGTGACTCAGCTGTGGCCAGAGCTAGATTGCGGTGGGGAATCTTGGAATTCAGAGGCAGCCAGTCCCAGAGCGAGAGACAGTATATAGCGGTGTTCCTCGCAGTGTGGTTGGTTCAAGGACCAAAACCATCAACAACACCTGGAAGCCGGTTAGCAAAACAAATCCGTGGGCTCTACCCCAGACCTCCTAAACCGGAAGCTCTGGCTGGAGCTCAGGAATATACAGAGTAACACCCTCCTCTCCAGGTAAACCTTATATATGCTAACGTCTAAGAGCTTCTGTCTGAGGAACCGTGGAGTCCAGCTCCTATCATTATCAGATAAACCCACCCTCTGTATTGCAATTGAACAAGCTATCTCTAATGATTTCTGATCTCTCGCCCATTGTCATAAAACGCAGACAAACCGAATCAAGTTTTCTTAAAATATGGGTTATTGCACAATTTTCATTTGTATTTTGAACTGTATTCTCAACTGATTCATCTGAGCTGATTAAAATGCAAACAAAAGAGCTAGATCGCTGTGATAAGCAATGGAAATTCCACAGCCTCTTCTAAGAGCACATGTGTGCTTTATTCAGCTTTGAGCCCTTCCCACCCAGCAGAGAACAAAAGCAACTGTAGAGCAACCTTATTCTGGCCGGGTCTTGGCATTTAGGTGCGTTTCATTTCCGCGCGTGGCTGTGTTCTGTCTTCATACAAGAAACTCTCTGCAGAATCAGTCGAATCTCAGATTGCTTGAACTACTCCATCAGGCTGATGTTTTCCTAATGAACAGAGGATTTCTAATCCCCATATCAAATAATTAATTGTTTTTCCATATCGAGGTGCTAGATAGTGACATGGAGTTCTGTATTAGTTATAATACAGGACTTGTAAAATAACTCGACCATTTCTTGAGATCTTCAAGTGTTCAGTTTGCTATGTAAATGTGTTGGCCGTATATTGATCTCTGTCAACATCAATAAATAAGATCAGTAATTAGTGTCATTTAAAAATGTAGATTACAGGGGCGCCTTGGTGGCTCAGTGGGTTAAACCTCTGTCTTCGGCTCAGGTCATGATCCCAGAGTCCTGGGATCGAGCCCCGCATGGGGCTCTCTGCTCGGCAGGGAGTCTGCTTCCTCCTCTCTCTCTGCCTGCCTCTCTGCCTATTTGTGATCTCTGTCTATCAAATAAATAAATAAATAAAAATATGGATTACAGCAGCTCTCTGTCTTCTCTGCACTGTGAGAACCTCTGCTGCCAAAGCCCACCCCCATCTCCTGAAAAATGTCCGCCTGCGCCAAGTTTGTCTCCAACCCCTTGCTGGTCAGGAGAACCTCTCAGCTGTTAAGTTGATCACTGTCTGCAGTGGAGCTAAACCTGCTGGAGATGCTTGACAGAGGAGAACTTCAGCAGCTTGGCAGCCCCTCGTCCCCTGACCTCACTGATTCCTAACTACAGCTTCTTAACCAGCGTCATTTCACGGGGCATGGATCCAGCAGCCGAGTGCGCTGGGGCTGGGGCTGCCATGGTAGGGGTGGTTGGCTCTGGGGCTGTGTTTGGGAGCCTCATCATTGGTTATGGCAGGAACCCCTCTCTGGAGCAATTGCTCTTCCCCTACACCATTCTGGGCTTTGCCCTCTTGGACACCATGGGGCTCTTGTGCCTAATGGTGGCCTTTCTCTTCCTCTTTGCCATGGGACGGGGAGCCGTATCCGCCTCCCATAGGTCCTTCTCGTGTGTGTCATCTGCCCTGTATGTTCCTTTTCCTATATCTCCCCAGGCAGCCTGGGTTGCCTCAGGGTTTAACAGAGAGAAGACAAATACTATGTTAATAAGAAAAATATATGGAGATTATGTCAACTCTTATAATTATATAAATTGTTTCTAAAAATGAACTTTTTAATAATAATGCTTTATAGAAACTGCAAGCTTGGCTATAATCGATTCTGCATATATGAATGTGTGTGTATAATATCCTCGAAGCCCTGCAGTATGTTGTAGAGTATAGGAGGAGAATTTTTGGCTTTGCCAGTTTAGTGTAGCTTAGAGCTGAGACTCAGTTATAACCTCCAGGGCATCTAGAAGTAAAATCGTATTTTACTTTTATTTAGGTAAAGGTAGAATTTACCCTGCCAAAATCTTTTCTCTACCTTAGGTTGTGTAATACTGTGGAGTAGCAATAGTTATACTGGATCTGGCTTGACTGATCTTTATATTGGTGCTACTAAGTCTGTATTTTACATCTAACTGATTGTATTGAATTTGTGTTATGTCTGATACCGGCTGGGAAGTTATAATGCCCTGGAGGGTTATTACTATTAGTGATACCGAGATGCTGTGATGATAACAAGCTCTTCTTTTCATCTAGAAGGACTCCGTTTTATTATGCTTAGGTTTTTGTCACATTCTGTTTATTATGTTCATTTATTTTAATTTTACTGATGTTATTTAAATGCCTGTTTGTATCATACTGCTAGACTCTTGGAGGGTGGAGAAGGCAAACTATGTAAGTAAACCACAGGTTTTTTGTTTCTTGTTTTTGTTTTTTTTTTTCCTCAAAAGGGTTTTCCTCTATGAGTGAATCAATGTGGGGGAAGACTGAGTATGTCCCAATGTGGAAGGTAGCTCTTCTCCTTAACCCACTTATAATATTGGCATCTTGTGCCATTAAGCTTAAATTTGATACATTTTATTGATTGAATCCCAGAATTTTGGTATAGAGTTTCCTGGGCTCAGGAGAATGACCCTAGGTCTGGAGTCACAAATAAAAGTTTTGTTTTGCTTTGTTTTCTTCTAGTGTAACTGCTGATTTTATTATCCAACAATATTTCCAAATTGAGTAGCTCTGTTTAGAGCTTTGGAAGGTGCTGAGACACCTCCCATGGGCGAAGGAACTCTTGGTTGATATTTTTTTTGCTTGTATGCTTTGTCAAGGGATTTGTGGAAGTGTCAAGGTTAAATGTATATCTTCAATTATATTTATATGTTCAAGGACTTTGAAACTCAGGCTTCTTGGATATTACATGTTCCCTGAACTATCTCTTAGTATGTATTTATGTCTTTGATAAAATTTTAAGTTGTTATTTAAATTATTATTCATTTCATCTATGATGCTAGTAGATAGAGTCTTATATATGTGTGTGTTTCTTTGGCTTGACAAATATATAGAAAACATGTTAATTCGTCCATTGTGTGTGGCTATATCACCAAGAGTGCCTTTGAAAAGATCATTTGATACAGTTGCTCTAAGGTGGAAGGATGGCTAAATTATTTGATTTTAAAATATTTGTATAACAGGGCTTTTTTGAACTTCGTGGTTTTTTTTTTTCAGTGAAGGAAAGAACGATGAAAACTACATTTTTTGGGTGCCGATCGTAGGTATACATGCTCTAATTTAGGTTTTCACATATTGCCCTCATAATGATACTCCAGGTTAGGCTCAGAGGAATAAAGAGCATGTCTGAGATACAAACCCAGTTCTAACTCCCAACGCCACTGTGTTTCTACCCTGACGTGCTTACTCTTGCCATAAGGCCATGTGCTAATATTTGGTGGAGGGTGCAGTAATAAAAGACATTTGCAAAGGAGTGGAAAAGCCAGATAGCTTTGGTGAAGACATAGGGACATAGGGAATTCTAAGGAGCTGTGTGGGCCATCTGCTTTGAGAGTTTAGGAAGGAAGAAGATCCATTGTCCAAAATCAATTTTTCCTTTCTCTAATGTTCTCAAAATTAGTTCATATAATTGATAGGTATTTATCAGTGTATGCTTTACAGCCTCTCTTGTCCACTTGCATATTGTGGAAAATTAAGTTAAAATAATTTTTTTTATGGAAAAAAAAAAGAGAGAAGGGTATGTTGTAGGCAAAATCAGTACCAATTGTATGCTGGTTTTAGCTTGAATCCAGAATTCTGGTACTAAATGAAGATTTTTATTTGTATCCTGTTTATTCAAAAGTTGGGGACACTGAAAATATATTTATTTACTGATATGTATGAACTGCCTTTTACTAAGATAATCTTCATGGTATGTGTGGTATAGGAACATTATTCCCCATATGTAAGACTCATTTGAAGCTTTCTTATTCCAGGGTTGAATAGATGGTTGCTAGATAAAGGCATCCATAAAATGATAATTAGTGTATTTATAAAAAATAGCTTTCCGTTTTGGTTTGTAAGATACACTTGTAAATTTTTATAATGTTACGGCATATTGTCCGGATTGGTTGATTGGGGGAGGGGAGAACTAAAGTAATTCAGACAAGCAATAATTACTAGGTCAAGAAATAGGGCAATTAAAAAATGATTCATGGCAAGTAGGAGTGAGACATTTACATTCTGAAAATTAATTATGGGACATTTTATTTAAATTATAATCAGGAAGAAAAGTTCAGGGAAAAGAAAGAGGTTCAGGGAAATTTTATATGTATTCATCTTGAGTACAAATTAGTAAAGATCTTAAATCCAACTAAAGTGTCAGAGTCCCTTAAAGAGATTGGAAAACCCTATTTCACTGTGACTAAAATGCCTGAAGTTTTAACCTCCAAACTAAAATATAATCAAATGTAGAGAGTGTGAATGTTTTGATAAGTCTACATATATATCCATGATGCAAGAATACAAAAGACGTGGATACTTGATTTTACAGGGTTAACAACGATGTGTTCCATTGGCCAACGCAAGTGTGAGAGCTCATATAAAATCCTCAACAAAGTATAAATTATACAATTATAAAATATAAAAATATAAATAAATATATAAAAATAAAAATATAAAAATTATAAAATCCTCTACAAATTATAAAAATAAATTATTTTATGTTTACTTAAGAAACAACAATATCCAGCTGCAATCCATTTATTGTATCGTGCCTTCTTAGAAGCTGGCTTTAACTCTGAAGTTCTGATGTCTCACAGCCTTGGTCTTTGGCCTTGAGGGCACTGATCGTTACTGCTCTTATTGGACTCCCTTTTTTTTTTTTTTTTTTTTTTTTTCCTTTGGCTCCTTCTCCTTCCACCTCATTTCCCCATTGAACTTTTCTGTCCTGGGCCCTGTTATCTCAGTTTGCTCTCAGCTTTTCAAACTCCTTTTGTACTCACTCTGATGAGCCCAACCTAGTTGTTTATGAGTGGGGATATAGAGGGCTCTGGCCTGCCCTTTCCTATTTATTAGGCATTAGGGTATTTGGCATGTTTTCAGTGTGAGCTATGGGGCTCTCATAACTCACAGGATAAAGCTAATAGACAGTAATTTTAGATCCAGTAGTAGCTGAATGGTAGATCACTGGTCTTTCAGTTTGCAAGTCTGCTCTTCCCATGGCTAATGTAAGAAATCTTGTTTGATTTTGAAAGGGTGATATCAAAGACAGGGCTTTAGATTTGAGGACTAGAAATCCCACAACTGAATTGCTCAGAATGTGTTTGCTGGAATCAGATAAAATTCCTTCCAGTGGTTGGTAAACCTCTCTTAGGGTAACAAATTGAAGAATAGTGTAAATTTCATTATCAGATATTCAATTTCAGTATTTAAAATAAGTGATCAAATATAATGCATAATCTCTGAAGTAGTTTGTAGAAGTGACTGATGTAAGTAATGGAATTTGGGTTTAAAAAGGATTCTCTTTGCCATGGGAAAGCGTTTTCAGATATCCATCCAGTAAGACCAACATGCAGGAGTTAGCTTCAGGTGTTTTAGTTGTTGTTTATTAAGCAAATAGAGTGGGGAGAAGGCCCAGAGTCAACCCATTGCTTTTTTTTTTTTTTTAAGATTTTATTTATTTATTTGACAGGGAGAGATCACAAGTAGGCAGAGAGGCAGGCAGAGAGAGAGGGGGAGAAGCAGGTTCCCCGCTGAGCAGAGAGCCCGATGTGGGGCTCGATTCCAGAACCCTGAGATCATGACCTGAGCCGAAGGCAGAGGCTTAACCTACTGAGCCACCGAGGTGCGCCCTCCCCATATTGCTTTTTAAAGGTGGAAAAAAAAAAATGATTTATCTTTTAGTCCATTCAGAGTGGTTCTCCCAGGAGAAAGACTGATGTACTCAGCCACAAACACTTTACTCAGCTGTATGGGCTTAAAAATGTAGACACTTTTAAATGTAGACAACTTGATTTAACTGCTCCTTTCATTTAGTTTACCATGCTGCTTGGAATACTCAGTTTTTCAAGATGATTGATGATTTATAATACCCTGGCAATAATTTCAGCCTCTGTTAATGCTGAGGTATAAGACTGACATCATCTTTATAAATTTACCATTTAGTTAATCCAGTCGTGCTGGTTGATTAGTGGTTAAAATCCAAGCATCTCATTAGATACCCAAATGATACTATAATATCTCAAAAAAAATGTCCATGCTAATTTTGAATGCAGAATGACATACGGACTTGGGAAAACACTGAATTGATGTCAGTTGCCTTTTAATGGTGTGTGGATATTATGGTGCTTTGCATAATTCAATCAGCGGGCAAGCTGTACAACATAGTTACTTCCCTTAGACTTCCTACCTATAATCTAGGGTAGTTTTATTGGTAGGTAGTCAGAGATCTAGAAGCAAAGATTTCTAGACACTGACTGAGGAATCATTAGAGACACATCTTTCAACAGAACCATTTGTGTAGTTTCCACAAATAATTCTTTATTAAAAAGACTATGAAGAGATATTAAATCTCTGCATGAAAGATAAGTTAGACAGACATCATACTAAGAATATACTTTTTCAATTTTTATTTATTTATTTGAGAGGGAGAGAGAGCATGCACATGTGTGAGTGGGGGTATGGGGTGGTCAGAGGAAGAGTGAGGGAGGGAATCTTAAGCAGGCTCCATGCCCAGCACAGAGCCTGATGTAGGGTTCAATCTCATGACTTTGAGATCATGACCCCAGCCGAAATCAAGAACCAGGTGCTTCACTATTTGAATCACCCAGGTGCCCCATACTGAGAATATTTGTATATTAAATATAAAGTAGGAAAGTTGGATAAACATACAATAAGGATGATTTTTTTAAGGAGATGAAAGATAATTGCTGTGGTTGCTAGTATTTTCTATTAAAACTGTATAAATTAATCTAAGGCCCTGAGATTTTAATCTCCTGGTCCATATTCTCTCACCACTCTGAGCCTAATCAGGCTAATGTGGGTGCTGTAGGCATTCAGAAATTAAATTGAAATATTGATGCTTGACTTTAAGTACAAAGCAAGTGGGAAAAGCACAGTGTTTTCTTCCTTTATTTTATTTCTGAATAAATTTATTCATTTTATTATGACACGGAAGACTATGTTAACTCTTTTACTCCCCAGTTCTTTTTCTCTAAACTCCCACTATCAAAATGACTGTATTTTGTCATATCTAGAAAAATGTGGAACGCATACATCCTCTTTCTCTTTTCCAAGTTGTTATTGCTGGTGTCCATAAATGTTAACGTCGGGGAGAGAAAAGCGGGGTTGGCTAATATGAGAGTAAGTGAGGTGTGGACTTGACTTATGTTCTGGGAAGGAAGGAAATATTTCTAGAGGAAGGAGGCGTGCTGATGGATCTTGAGCCACAGCTCTGGATTCTGGAAGAAGCAATTGTCAGCAAATAATTCTTATTACCCACAATTCCAGGAATGGTCTTCATCTAGCTTCAGCTGAATGGACCCTTTATTTTTATTCCATTAATAGAGACAAAAAATTTAGATCATAAATGCTGGATGAACATTTCCTATCTAATTTCAATATGTCTATATTAGTAGGTCAGTCAAGAGGCTGTAAATGACTGAAGTCAGATCTTCTTATGTTCTGGTAGTAGAGAAAGAGAAAGAGCTAAAGAGGGATAGGTAGAGATAAGAGAACTGGAGATGCCAGGAGCATCTTAGATGAAGGGAGTGATCACTTCAGGGGTGGGAAGTTGAGTAGAACTGTCTAGTGTGCTGTTGTATTGGCTCAGATCATCAAAATGCCTGGTGGATAATAGCTGCTCCACAAAAATACATCTCTCCATTGTCTGGTACTGGTCACTTCTATTATTATCTTTGTTTAGCTTGAGGCAATGTGTGGTTTTGACCTAGGAACTTTTTGAAGTTCATGGCTCTGAATCTCAGTGGTTCTGTTTCATTTGATTTACAAAGTACTTTTTAACATTAACTTTGCAATGAAAGAGCTTTATTCCCAGAAGATGTTTTAGCCAGGGGTATACTTGTCATGATTTATGACCAGAGCAAATAATAAAATATATAAAACCACATATGATGGGGCCCATTAAGTTATTTCTAGATAACTTTGCTCCTAAGTTAAACTGGCTATGTTTTTCCATGTCTGTGTCTGATAAGTAGATTTATCTCAACATCAGGTTTTCACAAGATTAATAATCCCTCTTTGTTAAGAGAGTCTGGTTTAAAATTGAAGGCAGTTATCCTGATGTGGATTTTATAAACATGTGCTAAATAATATTATGCTTTCATATATTTAAAGCATATCTGATATTATAACTATATTTTAAATCAGATGTCTTACAGAAATGGGAAGTATAGTCAGTAAGAAAAAAAGTGGTTAGGCTAAAAAGATTTTTTTCTTTTGCTTGAATAATACTAGGCTTTCAAAGCTGTAACCTGAATTATTAGCACATATAAATCCATCTTCTTAATTAAATGGGGCCTTTGGCCATTGAACACCAGCATATGGACAGAGGTAGTTACTAAATGTTATTATGAGGCTGGCCTGGCCACATAATCCATTAGAGGTAGGATTCAGTTATATTGGTAGCAGCAAAGTGATTTTTATGGTTGTAAGAATCCTCTCTTTGTTCTGTCAGTATCAATTATTTCAGTACTAATAAAAATCTAAAAAGGGGGTCAAGTTTATGATCTGTGCTTTGGGTGGATAATTTGTAACATTTCTATCCAATAAGCCAAGAGTTTCTTTCTTTCTGGAAAGGACCTGTGCTATGTGGCTTGTCTAAATTACCCCAATGTGTAGCTATGGAGAAAGTCAACATGATATCATGGGATTATAATTTTAGAAAATTTCACTGAGGGATATGAATAGATATTAAAATAATAAATTTGCACTTACAATAGTATGTCTATATGTGTTTAGGATTGCAGTAGTGACTATTACACATTTTCTTTGGTGATTTTATCAATGTCAATCAATTTTGCATAAAATTTTTTGAGAAATAACTTACAGTAATATGTTAAAATGTGTGGTTATAAGTGAGAGGAAATCTGTGTACTCATTTGAAGTTTTGGTCCACCTTTTAGGTGGACCACCAGTAAATTACTGAAGAACAACTCCTTAAAACAACAGTGCAAAGTAAATCAAGAGCAGAACTGGCATGGCATAGTGGGGGGGAATAATGGAACTTATTTTATGATGTGAAACAGCATCATGAGAGGATAATGTAAGAGGTTGTGCACATACATATTTTGCAAGTAATGGAGCCCTGGAATTCAAGATGTTAGGTAGAGCTTCCTAAAACCCCAGAAGTGTTAAGACTCTATTTAATACTGTTGGTTCTTTCTGTGTGTGTGAGCCTACGTCCACACACCATGGCGATATTGCCAAGGCATATGCGGAGCTGGTCAAAAAAGGTTTACGGCAAGGAGACGGAGATAGGAAACAGACTAGTAGTCAGTCTCTCCAACGTCCAAAGAGTTGAATTTGTCAAGGATTGGTACTTTCAGGTAATGGACTCAATGATGCGGATCTGTATACTTTCCTAGTAATAATGCAGAGGTACTTATACTGTCCACATCCAAGAACAGAAGGGAACTTTAGGAAGAGTTTGTAAATTTAGGGGAAGAAAACCAGATTAAGTGGTTAAGTTGGGTTACAGAGGTTATCTACCTAAAGGCATAGGCTCTTTAGAGCCATCAGAAGGCAATAAAAGAAAACAGACCAGCATATAGACCCCTCAAATGGTTATATGATTTCAAATTCAGGAAATTTGTAAATGAACAGGAATATTAAGTTGTGGAGTTACGGCTGGAGGTATGAAATTAAAATATAGATAATTTGTATATGCTGTGAAAAAAAAGGTGATACTTTTTATGTAAGAATAGAATATGATGCTGGGTTAGACTGTTAACTGTAGAGAGAAGGTGCTATAAAGGACATTATTAAGATAACCAGCAAAATTTGACTATATATTACATAGTTATAAAATTGACTATATATTACATAGTTATGTCTACCAACATTAATTATCCTTAATTAGTGAAATGTACAATGGTTGCATATGAGAATGTCCTTGTTCTTACGATACATACTGAGTACTTAGAATAAAGGGCCTTAAAAAAAAAAAAAAAAAAGAATAAAGGGCCTTAAAGCTTGCAACTTACTTCAAAAGGTTTAGCAAAATGATAACAGTGATATTTTTATTACTGAGAAAGACATAAAGCACATGTGGCAAAATGTTAGCAGTTGTAATTCTAGGTGAATGATGTATGGGAGTTTAGTATGTAAGTATTGTAACTTTCTGAAGATTTAAAATATACTCAATAAAAGGTAGAAAAAAATAGATACAACTAGCAAGTAAAATTACTAGTACTACTAGTACTACTACTACTAGTAATAATAATAATGATAATAGTAATCATAAATGTGTACTGAACTTTATAGGGAGATGGAAATCTTGATACACAGATATCCAAAGGCCAGAATAACTATGATTGATATACTAGAGTACAATGTTCACTATGAAGTTCTAAGGTTAATTTAAATAGGTTTATATTTGTGTATGCCTAACAGCAATAGAAAATTCTCCTCAAACATTGTCTTGAAGGACAATGAACTTTGTAAGTTACCAAACATATCCTTGAATTGTGTTGGAGATAATATTGTGATGTATAAAGAGGAGAAAGAAAGTAGGAAAAGAAAGCTCTTCTAAATTTTATCCATTAGGAGTGTGACATACTAGGAATTATAACTGGAAGAAAGGTAAGGTTGATGATAATGACCAGAATAGAATGTAACTGAAAACATGTAAATAAAGAAGAGACTTCAGTAAATGTAGAAGAAAATGGTAGAAAAAATGTTCCAGGTATGAATAATACTCAAAATCCATAGATCATCTCCCCCTTCATATACATAAGGGCACTAAGTGTTCTGACCAGCATGGTATTAAATTTCACCATCTTCCTCTTTAAGCCTTAGGGAAACAAGAAGTCCATTACTGTCCTGATGGCCAGAAGACTCCTCCTTGACCAATTGTCTTGATCTTCTATTCTTACTGTATAATCTTTGTGGATCTTTTTTTGTCTGCTTAACATGGAAGCAAAGGACCTGAAAAGGTCAAGGAAACCCATACTTTGGTTTTCATCTCCTCAGTTCAGCCAACCATTCACTGAACCTTCATTCATATTTCACAACATTCCTTTTTATCAGGTACCCCTAGAAACCATTTTTACCTCTTTTTGACAGGCCTTGGCTTCTAAGTCCATTTTCAATTTTATTTTCCTTTCTGTCTGTTTCTTAAGCCTCCGTCGAAGTACCAGGACACTATTTTCTCTTTTAATTTCAAACCGTCACTTAAAGGGATCTGATGAAGAGTAGTCTAGATTTCATAAGGCGGTGACTTCTACCAGTGCCATAATAATGGATACTTTTGTGGCCATTTTTGTGTCCATTTCATCTATACCAGACTGATGAATCTGGTATTCAGGAATACCAGAGGAAAAGAGATGTCACATGGATAAATAAAATGCTTTAAACATATAAGTCATGAAGGCTACAAAAATGGAAGGTAGATTATTTGGCCAAAAAAATTGCAATTAGTACCTGAATTGCATGTTTAAGTCATAGAAAAGCAACAACTACAACAAAATAAAACAAAAGAATTGAGATAAAGAAAGAACAGAGAAAAAAATGAACACTGCATTCTTTTCTTTTAAATACATTAAAACTTGGGAAAATGATAAAGGAGAACATTGTTCCTTTATCAGATGGGAAAGGAAAACTCTTAACTGATGACATACAAAAGGCAGAGACTTTTAATAAGTATTTTCTTTACCTCTGTCTTCACACAAAAAGGTCATCTTTGATCTAATACTGGGATAGCCAACACCTGGGCTGGATGGCAGAAAGTCATGATAAAGGAAGGAAAGAACTGGAGATTGTGTAAAAAAAAAAATAAAATAAATAAAAATAAAAGGTTTTTCAAATGCTGGCGTTGGCAAACTTTAATGTATAAATGGAACTCTTTTAAGTATGGGGTGTCAATTATCTTCCTCTCTGGGGGCTTTCGGTATATATGATCTACACAATCTCTTTCAAATAATAAATAGAAATTTTGTATGTGCAGAGTCTAGGGGAAATCAGACAAAACTATGATGGAGCCCCAAATCTCAAGAAATTTGCACACAATAAACTAGTCTAGGGTAAAACTTCCTAATAGAGAAAGTGATGTGATATGACTTATTTATAAAATTATTCATAAAAGATGCACCACTAGCTAAATAAAGTCCTCATGGGTCCACAGATACTTATCAATGGTTTTAAGAAACCTCAGGGAAACTTTACCAAGTTACATAAATATGAATTTTTTGTTTTTTTGTTTGTTTGTTTTTTGTTTTAATAAGGGAGTTAGATGGGGAAAACAACAAAGGTTTGGCCAAGTGGACAGGCACGGAAACAGGAAAGCAGTGGCTAGAAGTGGGAAACCACCCAGAGTGGTGACTAGTTAACAAGTGAATCAGAGTCAGGAAGAAAATCCTGGATTGGCCAATCTCGTTCTCTATAGAGTGGTTCAAGTTTATGGGAGTAAAGACAACAACTTTTTTCCTTCAGATCTTCTAACTTCCTAGGAAGAATACGGACTCTGTTCCTAGTTTACCACCCAGGGACTCCTTTGTCAGAACCCAAGCTATGTTTCGTTTGTGGTTTTGTTCCTGGTGTACATAGTGTAACTTGATTTTGATTAAGTATTCTGACACAGTGTCCCATGATAACTTTATTAGTATTTTGTGGCAAGGAGTTTGGAGCTACTATTTTGTCATTATTACTTGATATTTTTTCAAGATAAAATTACACAAAATTACCTAAAATTCTTGAATTTTTTCCTAATCCATTTTTCCAGTAGGAAAAAGTTGACCTATTATGTCTTAAGCCCAAATCTGAATTTTAGGATTTATTAACCTTCAGGGAAAAAAAAAAAAAAAAAAAAAGACTTGCTGGAGAGAAATCAAACAAGGTTTCCGTTGATGGAAAAAAAGCCATGGGATTACCAACTACTTCTTAGGGCGGGTATAGGAGAGAGAAGAAGAGAGTCAAGGGGAGAAAAGAGTTGCCTGGAACCCTCTACCCGCAGGGAAGATTTTCATCAGGAAAGCAAAAGACAGGAAAAGAGAGGAGAATGGGAGAGGGAGGATTGGACTAAAGCCTTTGGTCTCTTACCAGCGCAGTAACAGAAAAGGAGGAAGCCAAGGAGAGGATCACACCTATTCTGTATGACCTTTGGGTAGCCAGTGATTCTGCCCACTGGTAAATATGGCAGAGTCAGTGTCCTGGAATGTAACTAAGCAGATTAGAGTCCCTTCCCCTTGTTGGGTAGTGTAGTAAAGATAGGAGTTTTTAAAGAGGCAGGCAAGGCCTTGGCATGCAGATTAGTTACTATAGGCATAAGTATTTTTTTATTCTGTCAATTATCAGTCTGTTTATATGTGCACAAAAGTACACACTCAAAGAAAATTGGCCTATAACCATAGCCCTAGGTAACTTTTGAGGTGAACTATTCTGTTACTCTCTGGAATTGATCAGGTCCAAGAATTTGCTCCTATAGTTTATCTGTTCTTTGTTCTATGACATTTCTCTATTAATATAAGATTATTCCTATATGAATAAAAATACATTTTGTTATCATCAATCACAATATCCTTATTTGATTCCATATACCGTTTCACTTTTCTGTGCCCTGTTCACAGTAAAACATCTTGAAATTGTTGTCTCTGATCTTGTTTCCATTCTTTCATCTCCTGTTCCCAGTAGTCTACTCAACTCCATCCCCATTGAGATCCCTTTCCCTAGCGCTTAACTCCCTGGTGTTAAGGTTGCAAACGACTTCTATGTGGTCCGATCCAATCTTCACTTCTTTTCTTACCTCTCAGCATTGTTCAACATCACGAACTACTCCTTCCTTCTTGAAGCACTTATTTTCTTGACTTTGGAAACATCACACTGTCCTTGTTTTCATCCTATTTGACTGGCTGCTTCTTTTCAGTTTCTTTGATTAATCTCTCCTCTGCTAAATATCTAATTATTGGAGTTTCTAAAGATTCTCCTATACCCTCTTCTCTTCCAAGGATATGCTTTCTTTCCAGGTTTGACTTTTTAATCCTATAGTGTTAAATAACATCTATATGTGAAAGGCACTCAGATCTTTATTTCCAGATCTGACTTGTCCCCTAGAAGTTCCAACTCTTGTTTCCAAATTTCTACTTTAAAACTTCTCATTGATCTCTAATAAGCATCTCAAATTTAATGTGTCCTAAGAACAGCTCTTTATCATTTGTCACACAGAGCTCTTCCTATCCACTTAATTGACATCAAATTCCTCAACACACTCAGTTGGTTTAAGTTGAGAAAGTATTGTTCTCTCTGTCTCTTCCTCTCATATCTATTTCATAATAAGTCCCGTCAAGCCAATCTGTACAATATTTTCTTTTTTTAAAGATTTTACTTTATTTGACAGACAAAGATCACAAGTAGTAGGCAGAGAGGCAGGCAGAGAGAGAGGAGGAAGCAGGCTCCCTGCTGAGCAGAGAGCCCGATGCGGGGCTCTATCCCAAGACCCTGGGATCATGACCTGAGCCAAAGGCAGAGGCTTTAACCCACTCAGCGACCCAGGTGCCCCAAATCTGTATAATATTTTCTGAGTCCACCCATCATCATCCTCTCTTGCCTAGATTATTGCTGTCCAACATGGTTTCTCTGAATTTTACTTTTACTTCCTTAAAATCCATTTTGTTTAGCATCCAGAATATTCTTTTAAAACAGAATTCATATCATGTCCCCCACCCACCTAAAACTCACCAATGGCTTCCCTCTGTAATTAGGATAAAATCTATATTCTTTGTTTACCTCTCTGTCCTCCTCCTGCACCTCTCTCCCCTCATCTCTGCACTCCAGCCATGCTTTTTTCTTCAACATGGGATGATGTTCATTTCTATGGTAGGGTTTTCTCTCTGCCTTAAACACTCTACCCCTTCATCACTGTATGGTTGTTTCTTCTCATCACTTAGATCCCTTCTGAAATGTCACTCCATCAAAGGGGGCTTCTCTCACTTCTCAAATAAACAACATGTCATGATTACACATTGTCCCATTTTGGCTATCTCCACAGTACTTGTAACATGATTGTTTATAACAATAATTTTATTTGTGTATATAGTTTCTTTATTCATTTGTGGCTTGATCAATTTTCTCTATTTCATTTTCACCTTCTACTAGAATGGCAAGTAGGGAGTCTGTCAATCCTGAAAGAGTCATAAGAATATCTGATACCTAATAGGTACTCAAGAGACATTTATTGGATAGAGAAATAAGTTAATGGATGGATACATAATAAGATATTTTTGGCACAAATCCTTAAGCACACTTTATACACACCTACCTCTCAAACACAGTTTGGTTTTCTTAATGTTTGAGCACCTTGATGAGTGTCTGATATCCCTTTGGATGAATACATGAGAGGTGTGTTTACCAAATTTGCAGTTATGGGAGAACAGGGAAAGATAACTCCCAGATGGAGTTAAAAAACAAAATTAAGATTCAAAATTATTGCCACATTGCATATTGCACTTCAATATGATACTTTTTTTATTACAGAAGTGTAGCTATAACCTGGGATATTGGCTGGAAAAACCAGATAAAATTAAGATAATTAGATGCAATGAACCTTGTATTTA
Source organism: Lutra lutra (assembly GCF_902655055.1). Taxonomy (NCBI): domain Eukaryota; kingdom Metazoa; phylum Chordata; class Mammalia; order Carnivora; family Mustelidae; genus Lutra; species Lutra lutra. The sequence goes on along the minus strand of NC_062281.1, from coordinate 33,221,431 downwards.
GACTTGAAAGGTGAACTGTACAAGCCTAGGTCAATGGAAACTTGATAGTAATGAATGTGAAGAAGAACTGGGGGTGAACTGAGAATTAGGGAGATGTGGGTCCCCAAGGAACACAGTTAGATATCCTAAATCTCTATCTGTAATCCTATACTTTAATGCATATTTAAGATATGTCCCTTTTTGTGAGAACTCCCATGATACTTCCAGCCTGGAACCTCTCTCCTGTCTGAACCCCTGGAAGATTTTGTCCCTATCTATAATGGCAACTACTGTTTACTGCTTTCTTTTAATATTTGTGTACATGTCTTACTCTCACCTCCTGGATTGCAAACTCCTCAAGAAGGGATGCTGTGTTTTGTTTTAACTGCTCTGTTCCACATAATTTTTTACAAATTGTTGGAGGACACTCAGTAAATGTTTACTTTGTGAGTGAGTAAGTAAGTAGCAGATAAGGCTAAATTATGTGAGTATATGCACTCAAAAAAAAAAAAAATGAGGGGCACCTGGGTGGGTCAGTTGGTTAAGCATCTGACCCTTGGTTTCAGCTCATGTTATGGTCTCAAGGTAGTGAGATCAAGTCCCATGTTGGGCTCCGTACTGGGTATGGAGCCTGCTTAGGATTCTCTCTCTCTTCTTCCCCTCTGCCCCTCTCTGAAAAAATAAAAATAAAAAAAATAATGAAATAATAAAGCACCATCATTATAGATAGAAAACTATTAAGGAAGCTTTATTTAATATATGTGTGTCTAGGTTTGGGGAAGATGGTAATCTCTGTAAGTAGTAATGAATTTAATAAAAAGGAAGAAAAGATATTTCTGCAATATGGTACTATTCTAATTGGTTTAAAATAAAATTTTCAAGAAATTTTATTTAAGAGGCTTAATCTTATAAAGGATAGATTAAGGTAGATAGAATAGCTATTAATATATATTAAAAAATCTGGTCAATAATTATATGTTATTTTCCTGTGAAATAATAATATGGAACCATTTCATGTTTTTAAGTGGAATGTAAATAGTTAAACCCCCCCAAAACTTTTATTCGTATTATTTTCTAAAATAACTTGTTAATTTCCACAGTTAGCCAATTTTAATTTAGTGATAAAATTTAATCACAGTTCATTATACCAGGGTGACTTATAAAACTTAATTTTGTATCTATAATCAATGTATGTATATCAAATTATAAAATAAATCAAATTCTCACTGACAGCATAAAAAAGAAAACACTTCTTCATTATTGAGAATGTACTTGAGTCCCTGTACTCTTGAGTTTATGTGAGATGCTTGTGGAAAGTAAAGGAAATATTTCAAACCTTCCAGTGAGCCAGCTAACCAGTGGCCAAAACTTAATTAAAAAATTACATCGATTGTAGTAAGGACCAAAATTGGCCATAAACACATGGTGTAGGCCAGTATTAATTTTCTCTTTTGACGGCTTGATACAATGATGTAATTTTATTTCACTGTGTAAGATGAAGAATGAGAAAATAAAACTATAACTCTCTCATAGGGCAGCAAGCTCACTGGGCCTGGAGACTTGATCTTACTCACTGTTATATTCCAATATTCCTGAAGGCCTAGCGGTTCTTTTTATGTACAGGAAACACTCATTGCAAAGTGTTCCCTTACATACAAATTCAGATATAATGTGAGTGTAGAATAGCTTTCATCTTCCTCCATTCTTATCTCCTTAGCTTTGTAACAATGACATTGAATCTTGATGCTCCACTTACAGATTTAAGATTACGGACTTAAGAGATTCTCTGTAGTTGGGAACCATTAGTGATTTTTTTGAAGGAAGAAGTGAGTTAGTTGAAGCAGTTATTGGATGTTTGCTGTTTCTACTACATAGAGTGATGCTAAAAATATACCAGACCCAGGTGAGAGCCTGCAAAACAAGTAAAGTTGAGATGTGTTCTTGTTTGTAACAGTATTTAAATCTGTGGAGATGATGGCCCCACCCACTTTATGCTTATTCTTTATATATTGAGAAAGAGAAAAGCACTGCTGATAGTGTGGTGTTCTACTGCCAAGCATAACATTTCAGAGACTGTTGACATCAGGCAGGACCTTCTGTGATCATGATGGATTAGACAAAAACTAGACCACTCCATACTCATATGTGAACTTGGGCAAAGACATGTACATTTTGAAGATCAGAGAAGGACCAAATATTTCCCATCTTTTTCTTTTTTTAAATCAATCACAGCTGGGTGCTTTTTTTTTTTTTTTTTTAATGAACCAATCACATTCTTCTTACCTTCTGGATAAGAATTTTTAAGATACCCAATCACAGAATGACTCCTGCTTCCTGAGAGCATCCAAAGCAGAGCAAAGTCCTGCTTTTTTTATGGATTTCCTATTTCTTTTCCATTTTTTAAAATTTATTTTTTAAATTTAAATTCAATTAGCCAACATAGAGTACATCATTAGTTTCAGATGTAAGGTTCAGTAATTCATCAGTTGTATATAACACCCAGTGCTCATCACATCACATGCCCTCCTTAATGACAGTCACCCAGTTACCCCATCTCTCTACCCACCTCCCCTCCAGCAATCCTCAGTTTATTTCCTGTGGTCAAGCGTCTCTCATGGTTTGTCTCCCTCTCTGATTTCTTCCCATTCCATTTTCTCTCCCTTCCCCTGTGATCCTCTGCCCTGTTTCTTATATTCCCTGTGAGTCAACCATGAAATAATTGATTTATTTCACTCGGCATAATACCCTCCAGTTCCATCCACATCGATGTAAATGGTAAGATTTCATCCTTTCTAAGGGCTGAGTAATATTCCATTGTGTGTGTGTATATGTATATATACCACATGTTCTTTATACATTCAGTACTGCTTTTTTAAACTTTCTCCAAAAATCACCTAACATGTCCAAATCCTTTAAGTTACTTCTAACATATTTACTGAGACTCCCTGCAGTTCCTGCATTGCAGTGGGTCAATAAACCCACATTTGTTCAACACCGGTGTGTTCCAGGTGGTCTTTGATTGAAGATCATTTGACAATATTAAGAGCCTAAAGACTATGGAGTGTGTTAAAATTTAAATGTGTTTGCTTTTTACATATATGCCAATATTTTTCCCAAGGAGAGTCTCTGGAAAGCAATGGAAGTTGGAATTAGAGAAAAACTAAAGCTTCAAACGTCTGCATAATTTTAGTTTGTATTATGAATCAGAATTACTCTCACATGGTATATGTCTGTAGACTGTTTTTGAAATACTGAGCTGTCAACATGATATAGCCTATGAGTTGTAGTTCCAAACACTTTATCCTATTGAGTGTTAGCTTTTCTGTGAAGGGGTTCGCCATATAATATGTCATTCTAAGGCACTAACACACCATCATGGAAAGTATCACTGCAGGGAATATATTCAAGATTCAAAACTTATTTGTCTGAAACAGCTGCTCCTGACCTTCCATGAGTATTTAGAGACTCTTGGAATTTTTATAAGATTATGTTTTGAATAAGCACTGGCTGAATGTACTTCTGTCGCCCCTCCTATTTTAAACAGTTATTAACATTAACCTTTTATTCTTTTTCTCTGGTCAGTAAAAATAATTTCCCTATCTCCTCTCTGTATGCATATAATGAACTCTGGAGAGTGCGTAAGGATTTTTTTCATCATTAGATAATCTTAAAGGGAGTAAAACTATTTGTGTTAAAATTGTAAAACGTTGTTCTTATATGTCGAATGCAATGCTTTGTTTTATTTTCAATACAGATTATTAGAAAATATTAAAATATAGAACAGTTTCTTAGTAAACACGTTTGTCAATATTTTCTTACTCTCATATTATGAAGTTTACCTTCATTACAGAGAATATTTAAAACAACATAGAAAATGTTATTTTAATTTTTACAATCCAGTGGCTTATACAGTTTGCATATCTGTTTTACTCTACTTCAAAATGTGAAATGGCAATGAAACTATTCCAGAGAAATGTTATAGAACAGAGGGTTAAAAGATAGTTTCTGAATTTGGGGGATAACTTATAATATTTATGATTTTACATGGAAAGATGATATGTAGAGTACATAGCCTTTCACCCATGGATTCTAGAAGAAAGTTGGACATAATGTAGCAAAACATAGCACTCTGGAGGTGAATAGTTCCCTTAAAGCCCAAGAAAGTCTGATAATAAGAAGGGTACTGTTAAGAGTGTAAAAGGAGGTATTAATGGGCAATATTTGTGCCTCCACTTTGACAAGCTTTGACGATGACGATGAGCAAAACATAATAGGTGTAGGATGTAGTAAATGCTTTGGGGGAATCCAACTAGCTGGTGTGGGAATTATACTAAGACACATTAAATAACTAGGAATGGAGAGCTATTTAAATGGATAGGGATTTGCTGACAGAGATGCAGACCCTGGGAAGGGAAGCACAGCATCATCACCATTAAGAAGCACCTTGACCTATGCTTTCTGCAAGGTATTTTACTAGGTATGGTGGGAGAGAGACGCATACATGCTTATTATCCATGAGGAATTTATAACTTTATGGGGTGCTTGTTGAGTTTCCTTTAGACACTTTTTAAATCAAGTTGTAGAAACTGTGCAGAATTACAGAACAAATCGGGGCATTATGTCTGTCACATGGCACAATTCTAGGAGGACTGACACATCTATCTGACCGGATGCGGGATTTTTTCCTCTTCTATCTCAAAGTATTTATATAAAAGGAAAGAGATGCGATCTCGAATAACCATCCAGTCATGGTTTCCTCCTATCTAAAACAAAGGTGCTGAAAGAACTGGATCTCTGGGGAGCTTCCCGGGTGATGGCAGTTTTTTTTTTTGCTCTCAGTTTATTAGGATGCAACATAGGACCCAAAAGAGTTACCTTTCAGTGGCGCTGATGGTATGAACATTGAGTATTACTCATATGAATTGCTGCGTGCTATTTTAGTTTTGTTGATAGTTTACGAAATAACTGGAGTTGAAAATTGGACTACACCATTTGGAGCTTCTGACGGATCAGCTGCTCCCAGAACTTCTGCTTGCTAGTCAGAATTTTGAAAAAGCTAAGTACCAGTACCAGCACATGATCTAAGTTTAAAAAAACTGTGTAATTAGTATATTGATCTTCTCTTCAGTCTGCCCATCCTTCTGTCTTCTTTAAAATCTGCCTGGGGGTTGAGACAGAGAAAAGAAAACTTCCAATATGGACCTCATTGCATTGGAAAACTAGAGAATTGTGTTAACTGAAGTGTGTTTAGGAAAGGTGCCATAATTTTATGTGGTAGGTTATACTGGGAAACGTGAACCAGCTTTCATTTACCCCCTCTACTCACAACACTGTGGACCTTTTGAGTCTCCTCCATCCCCTGCATTCCCGTCAGCTGTCCACATTCACAGTCTCAAAAATGGAATCTTACATCAGAAAGAGAGAGAAAAGGTGCGAGTTCTTGTGCTCTGAATTGCAAAAGTCAAGACTGTGGAATATATGAATTTGTGCAGAAGATATGAGACCCATGCAAAGCTTCCGTTGACTGGCCCCCAAGGTAAAATAGATCTCCACATGGAGAAGTAATGAATGACTAAACAACAATGTCTAGGAAGAGAGTAAATCACACTTTCCCCTTCCTTCAGCCAATGGCGGGAGGTGGATTTTTGATAGAGGGCCCCAGTAGGTTAATTAATAGGGTTTATTTTCCTAAGTAGAGCCTGGGAAGTCAGCAAGACTGAGAGACAGATGGGGCTAAGTTAGCCTCAGTGTGTTGTGACTCCTCCCCCTAGGACAGAATTGTAATGACCTCCATGTACCTGACAAGGTGCAAGTCATTGGACACATTCACCTGTTTAGACCAAGAGGCTTTGAACCAGAAGAAAGGAAATCCCAAGAGATGCTGGTATGGACAAATAACACTAAAGACAAGGCGTCTTTTCCCCCAGAGGCTGTTCACTAACATGCTCCCTGGGACTTAGATGGAACCCTAAATCTGTCAACTTGAAGTTGCTGTCAGTGGGGGAGTTGGGAATTGAAAAATAAATATATTTATTGAATAATAAATATAATCATAAAAATGTCCGTAGTGCTTTCTGTGTGCCAAATGCTATTCTACACAAGTTATCTGTAGTGACTAGAGACTCCAACAATCACATGAGGCAGTGACTATTATTATCTCCGTTTTGTCATTGATAAATCTGAGGCCCAGAGAGGTTTTGAGTTTTGTACACGTCACACAGCTGATAAGTGACAAAGCCAAGATCCAAATCTAGGCAGTCCCTATCATATTATAGTAATGTACTTCCCCAAGACATGTAAAAGAGTAAAGTTGTATTTCTGGCAAGACTGAGTCTGTGTCCTGGATTTCATATGCATTATGCTTATTTTGGAGGGATGTGGTGAGAAGCAGTCTCTGACATTCATTTCTGGATGCTCTGATATCTCAGCATGCTGAAGATGCTGTTTGTTGTATTTGCACAGTATCCTCTCTGGAAGACTATGGAAGTAATTTCTCTCTGTTTTTAGTACTGGAAATATCTGGGCTTTTCCTGATCAGCTACTTTGTTTGTATTTGGTGGAACAATCAACTATATAATCTCATTTCTCTGTTTTCATTGGCTGCTACGTAGGTTAGAGCCAGACGTCAAGCCTGTTATTATCAAGTTTCTCTAAATTTGTGACCTGTGTTGAGTGCACACACCGTGCTATTGTAACCCAATTTTCCCTTTCCCTTGCTTTTTACCTATTTTAATTTACTTTATCTGTCAGTAATGTACATATCTTAGTGAAACACCTTAAATCCTTTCTTAGAAAGGCAGGTTGTAAATACATGGAAGTATTATTTTTCCTTGCTTACAAACTACATCACTTTAGATCTTCCTTGGTCAGCAGAAGGACCCCGATACTTACACTGTAGCAGTAATGCCATTCCCTCATTGGCACATTTCATCCAACAGAGTACGGGAAGGATAAGCTGTGAAGGGCACCGTGTGCTTCCTATTCCCAGCTCTCCATTCTTGGGCCCAAGGGTTTTGGTGAAAAGTACCATTGACACTTGGGGAAGAGTAGTTTAGTGGCTAAGTATTTGGGCTCTGATATCAGAACTGGTTTGGATCTGAGTTTTGCTACCTTCTGGCAAGTGACCTTGGGCAAGTTACCTAACTTCTCTGTGCCTCAGTTTCCCTATCTGTAAAATAGAACTAAAATAGTAACCCACACTCGTGTGGTGATTGTGGGCATTAAATTAATGTAGGCAGACATCTCTTGCCTTTGTAGATGCTCATGGGCAATAAATGGGGCAAGAGAGAGAATTAGAGAGTTTTCTGAACTTTACTATCCAGTAGCATATATATTTTTTTAACATATGTATTATATGCCCCAGGAGTACAGGTCTGCGAATTATCAGGCTTACATATTTCACAACACTCACCATAGCACATACCCTCCCCAGTGTCCATTACCCAGCCACCCTATCCTTACCCCTGATAGCATATTCTTAACTTATGGAGAGCCACCAAAAAGTAATTAAAAACAATATAGAGACTGTATTTGCCAGAATTCACATATATCATACAAACTCCCACAAGCCTCAAGTGCAATTTTTATTTGAATGTTCACATGGTCTTTAAACCATTAGAATTATAGGAGAAGAAGGGACCCTAATCCCATGGAGTCAGGTCATATTAGTAACCCCATTCAAACTATAATTTAAAAATCATCAGAGAAGGAAGAGAACTTATGTTCTCCCTGAGTGAACTAATGTAAGAAGTACATTTTTCAAAAAATTTTCTCATACAATGGGACATTTCTATAGAATATTTAAGCTTTTTCTTGTCTAGTCTTAGGAAATTATGAGCGCCTAAGTATATTTGAGCACCTTGTGTTCATTCAAACATCTTTCCAGAAATTGTTGAGCTGATAAAAGATGTCTGATAAACACTCCTGACCTCAAGGATCTTATAGCCTGGTACTGTGAATAGACGCGTAGCTGAGTAGTCATGCTGAAATCTGTGTGTGTGTGTGTGTGTGTGTGTGTGTGTGTGTGCATGTGTGCATGCACACACACACACACACAATTGCAGTGCTATGAAATCAGTGCCAATATGGACATTTTCATTAGAGGAACATGGTAATACCTGATTTAACTTGGAGAATAAAAGGAATAAGAGAAAGGAAGGGAGTGGGATAAAGAATGGGAGGGGGGAGAGAGACAGGGACAACAGGGAAAGATGGTATTATGGAGATGACTTGACATATAGGTCTTAAAAGATGAGAAGGCATTTGCTAGTGTTAGCACATGGGATGGGGGAATTCCAGGTTGGGGAACAGAATGTGTAGGGGAACCAAAGTCTTCTTTGGGGAGTGATGGTCATGGCACAGCTTAGCAGTTGAAGAAGAGGTGAGTTTTGACTACCTACAGAGAGCAGAAAACCATTTGGAGAGTTTTTGGCATTGAGATAAACATGATCAGATTTTCCTTTTGAAAGAGTAGCAGTGCCGAATATATGTCTTGAAAAGGAGTGAGGGTAGAGAAGAACCTTTGTGAGAGTGAAGCAGGGAGGAGAAAACATCTCCGTTAAGGATTGCTTTTCGTCTCTGTTTCAGCCTCTGAAGCCTGCTGTAGTTTCACCTTTTTCCAGGTGATTTTTCCTCCTGTCTTTCTCTGTTTAGCTCAGGGAAGGTCCTGAATTCTTGTAACAACAAGAATGCTAATGTCTAAATTGCATCATTGTTCATGTCCATCACCTGAGTGCTAAATCCTTGGGATTAATTCCCTCTACTTCTGGTACTCAGAGTTGTTTCCGTTTCCTGGTTTGACCCTGACTGATACAGAGCAGTTATCTAGAGGAGAGGTGTTGAGGGCCTTAACAAAGGAAGAGACTACGCATGCAGGAGAGACAGCTAATTTAGAGGACAGAATTACAGAATTTGGTGACAGGTATGTGTGTGACAAGCTGTTAAAGGAAAACCATGGAGGATAATGTAAGAAAAGCCAAGGCTTTCAATAAAGATCAATATTTGAAAAATACGAGGATGAATTCATTGTATGTAATTACTAAAAGGCCATTGTCACTGGCCAATTAAAGGTAGATACAAAGCTTTTTCTCTTTCTTCAAAATAACATTCTGACGGTACCATTCTCATATTACAATGAAGAGATCAAAGACAAGAAAGAGAATCAGATGGCCAACAGACACATGAAAAGATGCTCAATATAACTGGTCATCAGGGAAATGTAGTTTTGATTTCAAAACTACAATGAGATATCACATCCCACCTGTCTGAATGGCTAAAAGCACTAATAGAAGAAATTGGTGCTGACAAGAGCCCTCTTGCACTGTTGGTGGCAATGCAAACTGGTGCAGCCACTCTGGAAAACAGTATGGAGATTCCTCAAAAAGTTAAAAGTAGAACTACTTTACAATCCAGCAGTTGCGTTACTAGGTGTTTACCCAAAGAATACAAAAAATAGTAATTCAAAGGGATACATGTACCCCACATGTTTATGCCAGCAGCATCCATGAGAGTCAGATTATGGAAACAACCCAATGCCCATTGACTGATGAAAGGGTAAAGAAGAAGAGGCATACACACACACACATGCACACAGTGTATACACATACATACCTACTGTGGAATATTACTCAGCCATAAAAAATAATGAAATCTTACCATTTGCAATGCTGTGGATGGAGCTAGAGAGTATAACACTAAACGAAATAAGTCAGTCAGAGGAAGACAAATACCATATAATTTTACCTATATGTGGACTCTAAGAAACAAAACAGATGACCAAAGCAGGGAGGAAGAGAGACAGGGCAAACTAAGAAACAGACTGTTAAATGTGGAGAACAAATTGGTGGTTATAAGAGGAAGATGGGGAGTGATAGGTTAAATTCGTGTTGGGGATTAAGGAGAGCACTTGCTGGGATGAGCATGGGGGATGCATATGGAAGTGTGGAATCACTGTACTGCACACCTGAAACTAATATAGCACTGTACGTTAACTAACTGGAATTTAAATAACAACTTAAAAATAATAGATACAAAATTAAAAAGGAAGAAAATCAATTGTCCAGTTTTACCTGACTGCCATGGTGGTGAAGATAAGATTTAAGCCCAGTTTTGTCTGATTTCCAAAGCCCAGGGTACTTTGTAAATAATTTTAAAGACCAGGCTAACCTATTTGTATATATTTATCTTTTGAATTTTTATTTAATTTTTATTTTTTTAAGATATTTATTTATTTGAGAGAGAATGAAAGCAAGAGAACACAGGCAGAGGGAGCAGCAGGGAGGAAAGGGAGAAATAGGCTCCCTGCTGAGTGGGGACCCAGTGAGGGTCCATCCCAGGACCCTGAGATCATGACCTGAGCTGAAAGCAGATGTGTAACTGACTGAGCCACCCAGGTGCCCCATATTTATTTTTTAAATGATTTTCCTTACTACTTACTACTTATTATTTATTTACTATTTATTTATTTATATATATATATAGTACACTATATATATAGTATATATTATATATATAGTAAATATTTACTATTACTACTACTTACTACTTTTTATTTATTTATTTATTTATTTATTTCTGAGAGAGAGGACAAGCGGGGGTGGGGCAGAGGGAGAGAGAAAATCTCAAGCAGACTTCACGCTCAGTGCAGAGCCTGATGCAGGGCTCAATCTCACAACCCAGCGATCATGACCTGAGCTGAAACCATAGTCAGCCTCTTAACCAGCTGTGCCCCCCAACTGCCCCCAAATCTGTATTTTTTTATATGGGTAATGAGAAACCACTCAAAGTTCTGGAGAAGACAATACATGATCAAAACTGTGTTTAGGAAGAATAATCTAAGATTAGTATAACAAAGATGAAAAAAGAGCCTAGAAAAAGGACGGGGTGTTAGGAGACCACTAGGCATCTGTGGTGAGAACCTGGGTTAGGGTATAAGGTTGCCAAATTTAGAATAAAACAAACCAGACCAAACCAGGCTGCCCAGTTAGATGTCAATTTTTGAATTTTTGGTGTCAGGATGCTCTAAGGCAATTTTGGGACATATTTAAATTTTAAGACTTTGGTATTTACCTGAAATTCATATATAATGGATGTTCTGGATTTTCTCTTGCAACCTGCAATTCTGTAATGCACTTATGCTAACTGCCTGGAGGTAGTGCTGACTCACAGGTTGAGGGCATTCTCCAACAAGACTGTCCTTGCTTCAGATTCCAGCTGCAAGTTTGAGGGTCCTGAGGTTACCTGTACTTTGGACCATCTGGTTTCACATTTGGGGTTCCCATAAGCCATGCAGATAATTCACTAGAACAATTCACAGAATTCAGGAAAGCACTGTCTTATGATTATTTTATTATGAAGGACAGATCATCACCAGCCAAATCAAGATACATACAAGGCAAGGCCTGGGAGGGTCCTGGAAGTAGAGATTCCTTGTCCTCTCCCATGGAATCAGAATGCATCACCCTCCTGGGACATGGGTGTGTTCTCCAACCAAGAAGCTTACTGGTGCCTCATGTCCAGTGTTTTGATTGAGGTTTCATTGCATAGGCATGATCGAAACAATGAACCATGTAAGTGAACTCATTCTCTAGGTCCCATCTTATCCCTGGAGGTCAGGGGCCATTTATGAATCACAGAAACATTCCTATCACTTAGGAAATTCCATGGGCTTAGAATTCCCTCCTAGGAACCCAGGATATACACGAGACTTTTTTTTTTTTTAATTATACAGCACAATGCTAATGTGGTCATAGTAATAGAAGTGGAGAGATAGATGAGAAAGGAATTATACCAAAAAGGAATCTAACTTGAAGCTAATTTTTTTTTAAAGATTTTATTTATTTGACAGAGAGAGAGGAGGAGGCAGGCTCCCTGCCTAGCAGAGAGCCTGATGTGGGACTTGATCCCAGAACCCTGAGATCAGGACCTGAGCTGAAGGCAGAGGCTTATCCCACTGAGCCACCCAGGCAGCCCGAAGCTAATTTTTGAATCTTGGGAGAACTGGAAATATTTGAGGAAGTGCAGATTGGGATGAGAGAGAGAGTAAAATAATGAGCTGATTTCAGACGTTTGAAGTTGAAGGTATTGGTGGAACATCCTGGTATAAATCCAGGGTGGTAGAACAGAAATGCCCATCTGGCGATGAGAAGAATTGTCAGGATTAGATACCGAGGGTCATGGCTCCTTAGTGTGAATGTGATTGTTGCAACTCTGAAATTTAGCAACACTGCTGTGGAAAAAAGTGTAATAGGAAAAAACAAAAGCCCATGTGTTATAGGAGGGAAAATAAAGGCCACAAACAAAATAAAAATGGGTTCTTTGCACCCTAAATTTTCCAAACTTTTATAGATTAATTTGACAAGTTTTTTTTTTTTTTTTTTTTGCATGCAGTCATCTCAGTTGTTTCTTACAATGGTATTCATTTCAAAGCTTTTATACACTTATCCTGTGATTTATTTCTACCTATTTTCCTGAATGTTTACATTGATACCCATTTACTTTTAGTTCTAAACACTCATTGGATTTTTGTCCCCAAATTTATATAAATTCAAAGTACTCAATGAAATATCAAGGCACTGGGAAAAGAATCTTATGTGCATTTTGACCAATTTTTAAAAGTACCTCGAAAAGGAAGGTATAAAGCCTAAGAATGTTCGTTTTTTTTTTTTTTTTTTTTGAGTATAGTTGTCACACAATGTTACATGAGTGAATTTTGATATTCCTAACTTTTTTTTTTTTGGTATTTCTAACATTTTAAAATTTAACATATTTTGTGTCAGTCTGTCTTTAAGGGTAACCCAACCTTTACTCTTCGTAATTTAACTTTTCTTGAAGACAGATTAGCAAAATGGAATTAAAGTCAGCACTTTGATTTATTCATTTTACACTTATTCTTTAATTATAAAATGGCTTACAACAGTAATAGTAAATTAATCAAAGCAATTACAGTTTTCAGGTGATTGAATTGCAAATAATTGCAGTTTTTCTGTACAATATCAGAAGAACTATTGGTATAGCCACATTATATTATATATATGTATTTTTAAAAATCACATTCCTTTCTGTAGCTTCCTGCTAACAATATATTAACATTTTCCCAAAATTGTTAAGGGCCAACTATGTACCCCAAACACTGTTCTGACTATTGTGGGACATAAAAAAAAAATGAGTAATACATAGTTCATTGGAGGGGTGAATATTTATAAAAACACCCACATTTGTGTTTAATCATTATAATTTTGGTTGAAAACTATTTTGCTATAATCTCACTTGCAGCACTTTTATCTCTTGCAGGATTAATACAAATTAAAAACGATCAATAGGGCTATTTTTGAAACATGCAAACAAGTAAATTACTTCACTCCATTGAATTTCAGCGCCCAATCTATACACAAAAAATTGGACCAACTTTTCTAGCCACCCCTCCCTTCTTTTTTGCAATTCTTGTTACTGTTTGTGGTGTCACATAGCAGGTTTCTTTACCTTAAATCAAATTCTGTTTTAAGCCTTAACACTGGGAATCAGTGATGAGGAGGAGGCTTGTTCATCTACCATGTGTTATAAGGATGGATGGAGATATAGGAGGGCAGGTGTGTATCCTAGTTCTGTGAAAAACTTAAGCATTCTTCAGTGTTCTTATCTGTAAAATGAAGGTATTTCATTATTATAAACCATATGGCACCTTCCAGTTTTAAAGTCTATGACAAATGACCAAATAGCCAGGTGAAGACCCATCTAATGCAAAGTTTGATTTATAAAAAATTTTATATGTATTTGTAAATATATGTATCATAACACTTGTATAATTATTACATATTTTATAAGAGTATATATACCCTATATAAACACTATTATAGCTTTCAAACTATACACATTTGGAAGAGAGGCTAGCATAGAAAGCAGCCTAGTAAAAATATTTGGGCATATAATACTAGAAAGGTTATTATGGCATGTTTGAAATGTGAAATATGTCAGGAATGGGTAAATGTCTAGTTTCGGGGGAACACTTAAAAGCAACATATGTTCTCTTAAAAGGAATTAAAGATGCTCATTTAGTATTTCCGCAGCTAGAGGTCAACTTTTTGGAAGAAGACCTCTTCTTTCCAGTTAATGCAAAGACAAAATTTCGGCCCTAACATTTTTCATATTATGACAAATCAGTCACTTGCTCTTGTATTAAGGTAAATTGGCAGTGGCATAGTCATTGTGCACAGACAGTCTTGAGTGGAAGAAACTCATTTTGCGCAAGGAAAATCTTGGTGAGATCTTTCACTGTGTATATTTATTTCCTTGAGATTTTGGATGTGGATTCACAAACTGTTAATTAAAAGTGCCAGTGTACTCGTGAAAGCTACAATAATTAAACGTATCTTCTGTCTGTGTGAGAATTCTTCCCATTCGTGACTCTAATTTGGAAAGTTACCAATTTGAAGATTGAAATTTTGGAAAATTAGACCTAAAATGCTTCCGACTGCTGGTTGCATATTGAAACGCTCCAATAGGGTGGGGAGTGTGAGTCAGAGCAGAGAACTTTTCCAGGAGCACTGCTGCTACCTTTGTTCAGGAGATGTTTCCTACAATGTGTCTGTTATTGACCTGCTAACTCCCTGGAAATACACCAGGGTTCCCTCACTGTTCCCTTCTGTTATTTATTCCTAAAGATGTTTGCTACTTTATAGAAATGTATCACTTTTCTTCTCCTGTTGTTTTTTTTCCTTAGGGAATTTGCTACTCCTTAGTTCTGTTTCAAAGAAACCTACTCTTTTAATAGTACTGGAAATTGAGAGCGTTTAAAACTGTTATTACAAGTTGCATATAGAGCAGTATACACAGTGTAATTCAGATGTTTCATATTCTCGAGGGCTGAGTAGGTGCTATGTTTCAAAAAAAGTTTTAACGGAAAAGGCTGTCTCTTCTGGGATGCATTCATTCCATTATGCCCTTTTGTGAAAGCCGGTAAATCCCAAACTGAAGTGTGCACAGACATCTTCGAGTGTGGGCTCTGGCCACAGAATTCCCATTAGCATTAGCTTGGCGCTGCTTCTTGTTTCACAGACAGTGAAGAACATGCCTTTTCCACCCTTGAGGCAATAAAATAAATTAGAGGGTGCGGCATTAAATGAGTTGAATTTTGAGTAGTATTTTTTCATGCCTCCAACATTTTAAAATCAGTTTATCCTCATGAAGCAGCACTTGGAATTGTGAAACAAGGGACTCCTCTGTCTGTGCCAATATGCAGGTTCTTTTGATTTTCTGGAAGCACGTGTGTGTGTATGTGTGTGTATGTAACAGCCTTTTCTGGTCCTTTTCCCATTGTGGTCTCTAGGCAGTGTCTGTGACTAGAACTTTGTAATTCAGTATAAATCACAAATAAATGAGCACTATGGAAGGTAAGACATCTTTAGTTTGTTTCTCCTGGGTCTGGTCCAGGCTATTAGAGCTTCTACATATCTCCATGACACAGAAGCAAGAGTTTTTGCAAAGAATGTCCCCAGGGCCCAACCCAATCCTTCCTCTGCAGAAGCTGCTGTGCTCTATGTTCGTTATGTTCATACTTCCTCCAGTTTTGCACTTTCTCTCAATATTTCTTAAAGAGACTGGAGAGCATTCCTTTAATCTCAAATGGAAGTTTATTTTTGTTTTGTGGAACAAAGGTTTATCTTTAGTGTTTCTGTGTGTCCCCTCTAATTCGAAACCCTGTTCTTATATTCTCATAAATTAGAAAGGAGTGTTTAAATTCTTAGCGTATTTGGACACTGATAACTTTAGAGATGGTGGGACTCACATTTTGTCAAATTCTCATTAACCACAAAAAATAAGGACCCTCACCCACGCTTCTAGAGCAAGATCTGACGGCTCTGGTTCTCCTAAATGGAGTCCCCTCGCCGAGTCACTTCCTCTTTCCAGGTAGATGATGTGTTAGTTCAAGATAACAAAATAAGCATGCTTTTCCCGTATTGATCTGTCTGCTGTTTTCCCCCACTCTGCTTTTGTTATTACCTTTCCAAAAGCGTGCTATGATTATTGATAGAAGTCTTTCAAATGTAACGTCTTGACAAATTTTGAACCCTTATATCAGGCATCATGCTAGTAAGTCCATTACACAATTCAAAGTTTAAACGGAAGAGTGTCTACCGACGACTCATCACCGGTGTAGGCTGTAACCAATTAAGTATTTTCCAAGTGACACTTCATGTCAGGAATTCTGAAACTAATGCTTCAAAGGGCCTGTTACTCGTTTTTTTAAAGTTCTGTGTCTTCAGGTGTTTAAGCTTGTGACTCTTTATGACATGTCCTTTATTTGTGTACACTTTTTTTTAAAAAAGATTTTGTTTATTTATTTGACAGAGAGATCAGGAGTAGACAGAGAGGAGGAAGCAGGCTCCCTGCCAAGCAGAGAGCCCGATGCGGGCTCCATCCCAGGACCTTGAGATCATGACCTGAGCTGTAGGCAGAGGCTTTAACCCACTGAGCCACCCAGGCGCCCCTATTTGTGTACACTTTTATCTTATTTTTTGATTCCAAAAATACTGTATTTCTGTATTTTTTCCTCTGACCTCCCTGCTCATGCTTACCTGTACCTCTCAGAGCCAACATGTGTCAAGGAAAACTGGCCCGTGATAGGAAACAAAGAAAGAATGAAATGTGTGTGTGTGTGTGTGAGTGTGTGTGTGAGAGAGAGAGAGAGAGAGAGAAAACATTCATATGGCATTTTCCTTAGCTGTGATTGAATATGCAAAAACTGACTGGATGGATACTTTTCCATTGTGTCTGTTGAATTTTTCTGGGTTTCCTGTCAAAAAGAGCAGCCTGTGTGTTTGGTAGACTATGAGTACCTTCCATTCTCTGGCCTGGCGGGAGTGAACACTGTACCTATTCAGTCTGAGTCCTTGAAATGGGGAAGAGTTGAACCCTTATTTTGAACATATTTCTGCAGTGAGACTTGCAGATTGCATTTGTGGGGATGGGAATGAAGAACAGGCTGAGGACTCTTTGAAGGCAGAAAGTATTCAGTGTGGAAAAGACCCGTCTTAGATAAAAGAAGTGAGGAATGCAGATGGGTTCAAACATCGGGGGAAGACATTCTTCATCTGCTGATTTGGGGAGGGCACAGATATCTTCAGTTAGTGTGTATCTATCATGCTTACTTTTCGGGTTGCATTTCAAGGACAATGAGGAAGGTTCCTGATAATATTTATTTGCATTAGAACAGCCTTTAGGGGTGTAACAAGATACCAATACTGCTGGTCAAGAAAATAAAGCTACTAAAAGCAAATTACTGTGTTTTCATGGCTATAGAAATACTGAGGTGTTCGTATGATATAGAAAAAGCCCTTGTGCCTTCTGTTAAGTAATTTGTTATTAATTATGCAGCTTTTAAATGTTTTCAGTAACATTATAAGAAAGTAATTTTCCAACTGAAAATTTGATTAAGTGTAAATGATGGTGTTAATTACACAACGCTCAAGAAATCAACACAGATGAAACCTCCCAAAATATAGTTTTATCTTGATTTGAGCTCTGAACAAACACCCCACCCTAACCAATTACTCAGACCACCGGTGCCATCATTGGTTCTACTTTTATCATTTCATTAGTTGCATTTTTCTCACACTTTTTTTCCATCTCCTTAAATCATCTCTTATCTTTTTCAGCTCCTCCCTTTTACAGGCATAGCAATCATTAGGTGTTGATGTCATAGGAAAGATATATATCATAATAAAAAAGTTACTGATATAAAAGAGAACCGCTTTAATCTGATTTGATGTACCAGATTTTATCATTAAGTAATTTAAGAAGTAACATAACCTTATCTACAAATGCCTAATAAATATTCTGGAACCCACAAGGATGAAGAAGAAAAAAAAAAAAGTTTATTACCTTAAGGCAGAGCAGTTTTGGTGTAATGCTTTTTGTTGACCTCTGTCAGAAGTCTTTCTTTATGTTTCTCAATGTGTTCATGATCCCTATTCATTTTAAGGCTACCATATAAGATTATGGTATATTGTACTTTCTTTTTATGATTGTTCTTTGGTGTTAGAAGTCATCTGTAAAATGATAGTATTTAATGGAGCCACTGAGGAGGTTTTGGTCTCAGAGGTACATGAAATGGCAACATCTGTCACCTGCAATTCTGTTCCATGCAAGTCAAGACTTTTTCCATAACTGCTACTTTTTATTAACATTTTCAGTAGTTTGCTGTGCCATATAAGAGGACCGCACTTGTGATCTGTGATCTAGTAGCACAACAAACTGGGAGTTTAGGCATCCTCTTTTCTTTTCTTAGAAGAGTTGTTTTCCTCTGCCTCTTCCCTCTCCCTAGCAAAGAGCAAATCAGACCGGCGTGTGGATGGATTGTGGAAGTACTAGGTGGAATGGACGAGTTTATATCAAAGTGCCTTGAGCCATGGTGAAAAGTTTAATCAGCCACACTACACCCTTACAGGTTGCAAATACAATTTGCTAACATATAAAGGAAACATTAGTTATAACTCTCAAGAAATATCTATTGGCCAAATTGTATATTTCATTCTTACTTTTTTTTTTTTTAATTGATATACAGGCAAGGGGGAAAAAAGACAAACTCAGCAGAATATGGGACACCAAGTCCAATTAAAAGAGTTTCTGAAATTTACTTAGAGCTTTCATTCACTCAAAGTAATTAGGATCAGTCCTGGCAAACTTAGTTATTTGGTTTTCTAATCTAAAGCTGATTAGAGCTAACTACATAAGGATCATGTTGTTTAATTGTTTTCATTTAATATATATTGAACATTTCCTGTCAGTTCTCTTCTGAAAGAGGGTTTTTGTTTTTGCTTTTTTAAAAGATTTCATAGCACTCAGTGATGTGGATTTATGATTTTTGAAATCAAACTGTGTTGGCATTTAGAGTGTTTCTAAAACTTCTCTCCTAGAACAAATATTGTGATGAACTTTGTCATCTTCTCTAATTATTTCTGAGGATACAGTGGAATTAATCATTCTGAGTTTGAACAATTGTAAAGCCTTTGAAACACATTGCAAAAAAAAAAAAAACACATTGCCAAATAGCCTTAATCATTATTTTAATAACTAAAGTACACTCCATTTTGAATACATAAAGAATAATTAATAGTTAATATGTTCGTTATTTATATATAAAACAATTGTTTATATATCTATATATTATATATAACATAAAATGTTTTATATTTTTATTATGTATAAAAATTGTTTTATAGTACTGATTTTGTCTTATGTTTAGAATATGTGCACTTCTGATACATATATAAAACATATATTTTTATATATGTTATATATTTATATATTGTTAATGTTTATTGTCAAGTGCTGTTATAGGAACATCATACTTGTTAACTTATTTCATCTTAAAATTGATGATAGGAGGCAGGACCACTGTCATTTCTGTACTGCAGATGAGAAAAAAGAGGCACAAGAAAATAAGGAGATTTGCTCAGGGTCAAAGAAGTAATATTTTGGAGGCAAGATTTGAACATCAATCCCAGATTAATAGCTAACATTTACTAATATTCAGTAATAGACAAACAGGTTTACTAAAGTTCCAAGTTGAGGCATTGAAATACATTGCTTAAACCTCTTAAGATTTCCATGCTGTGTGTGTACTTCTGGTCTTAATTTTATGGATTAATGAAACAAAACAAAATGGAACTTAGGTTAGGTAACTTGCTCAAGTCCCGTATTGAATAATTTGGTAAAGCAGGATTTAAAATAAGGGTTCCTGGGTTATGTGTCTCTACTGCCCAGACTAGATTTATTTGTTCGTTTATTAATTTTTTTTAAAGATTGTATTTATTTATTTGACAGAGAGAGATCGCAAGTAGGCAGAGAGGCAGGCAGAGAGAGAGGAGGAAGCAGGCTCCCTGCTTAGCAGAGAGCCGGAAGAGGGGCTGGATCCCAGTGCCCTAGGATCATGACCTGAGCCGAAAGCAGAGGCTTTAACCCACTGAGCCACCCAGGCGCCCCTCCAGACTAGATTTAGATGAGAAGTCTGGCCACTGCCTCAGCCCTTGTAAAAGAGAAAGGTGGCTTTAACTGGGGATCAGAAGTGGAGATGGTATGAAGCCATCAGCTTAGGTTACGTTTCAGAGGGAGAGCTTTAAAAACTTGCTGATAGAGTTGATGCAGGACTAAGGGACAGAGGAATCACTTCTTACTCCTGTCTTTGGAGCTTGAGAAACCTCTTTTTTAAACTGATCTAGTTGCTATTGTCCCCACTGGACATAACTACCCTGAAGGCAGGGATCTTGTCTCCTTTTTCATGGTGCGTACTCACTGCGTAAACACAAGGAGGAGGCAAGCCACAGAGGAGATGTTCCAAAAGATTGAATAATTTAATAACCATTATAAAGCTTTAACATATTATCTAAATTATTTGCTGAAAATATTTTCCCATGTTATATTTGTTTTTTTTTTAAATATTTTGACATATAAAACTCTAAATATATTTAGGTATAGGCTTTATTTTTTACTTTTTATTTAGACTTAAGTCCATTTATTTATTGCTTTATAATTTCTTTTGTGTCTAAAATATCATTCCCAGTCCAAAGAATTGATTAATAACCAGTTCTGTGTCTTATGGCTATTACGTTCTGATTACTTCTTGAAAAAGCAACCTGAAATTTATTTTTCAAATTATGTCTGATGAGGGCTTAAATTGACTTTTCCTTCTAAATTGCTAAGTAGTTAGTTCAACTTAATTAATTAACTAATCCTTTCTTTCTATTAAAAAAAATCCCTATTGAATTCTTACAAATGACAATCATTGCTAAATGTTTATTTTACTACCACAGTCATGGTAAGAGGTGATGTTTTTGAGTACTGATTTTGTCTTAAGTTTGGAATATATGCACTTCTGATATGTATTTGGGTTGGACTGTGTTTGCAACTCTTAATTACTTATTCCTCCAGATGATCTAGAGATGCATTGCAATATGGCAGCCGTTAGCCCCATATGGACAAACATACATTATGTTAATTCATATTAAGTGAAATTTAAAAATTGTTTCTTGGTCACATTAGCTCTATTTTAAGTCTCAAAATAGTCACATGAGGTGAGTGGCTACTACATCGGACAGTGCAGAATTATAGAACATTTCCTTCATCCTGGAAACTTCTATCAGACATTAGAGAGTCTTTTTTTTTTTTTTTTTTCAAGTTCCTAAGAATTTTCCAAGGGTTTTAAAAATAGAAAACCATGATATATTTAAACTACTTTGGCAATTATTGGCATCTCTACAATATTTGATTTTTACTTCTAGGGGTGTGTTAGGCAGCCACTTTTGTAAAACAAATTATTTTTTCTCTCATTAAATTTTGTGGGTTTTTTTTTCAATGTCATATATATTTTTGGATGAGGTTAATCCTAGGAGTTTTTAATTATTGAAATTATTTAATATGCATTTAAAATTATTCCTTCAACCCATTTTTCAATTTAGATAGCCTAATGAAAAAAAAAACACAGTAAGCTTTTTAAAGAGAAATCTTGCATTTTCCTTCTTTTATGTGTAACTTGACATTTTAAAGAAGAATCTTTTTCTCTTTAGTAAGTTTTAGTGTTCCCTGCAAATTATTTTTAAGTTTATTAATATAATGATCTGCCTTATTAAAAATGTTTTATTTTTTCTCTTCAAACTTCATTTGTGTTTACTGTTTCCTCTAATACATTTCAAAAAGCTTTTAATTTTTTAAGTAATTACCAGTTTTTATTCAAGTTCCCCTCACTAATAAAGAATCTCTGGGTCTGTCTGCTCAAAGACATTTTGATGCTTTAAGACAATTTTGCGTGTTCCCACTATGATCTTCCATACACATTTTATTGTTTGCCTTCAAGGTGTCTTATATACCCTGTGAAGTTCTTACTGGCCGTTATGCTGCCTTTCCTAGGTATGCTGAAGTCAGAGCACTAGTAGGAAAGGTAGTTAGTAGTTAAACACAAGACTACCAAAACCATATTACTAATACTTTTTAAAAAGTTGTTTTTGAGAAAAATTCTAAGTTATTTTAACTTTATGTATCCCTCCTAATTGCACTGTTTTATAATAAAATTTAATTGTTTCAAAACTATTTGAATACCCAATATTTGGTCAGTGTTTATAAACATTTTATGAGTTCTTTAAAAACTTATTCTTCATTTATAGGAAGCAGCATGGGAGCTGACATCTAATTTTGTTGATGTAGGTTCTATTATGCAATACAATATAATGTTAATTATATTGTTCAAATTCTGTTATTTTTTGATTCCTCAATGTATGGCATTATGATAATGACTTATTAATATTTTCTACTCAGTGGTATTATTGATTTTTATCACTGTCTCATAATTTTAATTTGCTAATTCCTTAAATCTTATGTGATACCAGTATTTTCAGCATTCCTATATTTTCCTTGATGTTGACTGCTAAATTTTTGCCTATGCTTTCATTTGGAAACATGTTTAACACTCTTAAATGTTTAATGAAAAATATTAATATGCTTTTGTTTTTTATTCCATTCTTAAACTTGTTAGTATTGCATTCTGTTTTTGTGTTCCTAATGATTATATTCTAACTTTGTCCTTTTTGAAATGTTACTGTTTGGTTTTAATATCTTTAAACATATGGTAGGCAAAAGATCTACTAAATGTTATCTTAAAGAATTACCCAGTTTGTTTGTAAAAAATCTATTTTTATCTAATGATCAAACCCAAATAATTCAATCTCTCTTTAGGGAGGAATAACAATTGGGTATTTTGCTTTTTTATTTTTTCACCCCAGTTCCCTGTTTTCTGTTAATCTAATTTGTTTGCTAATTTTGTGAAAATAATTTCTCTTTTAATATGTATTGTATAAATTCTACTTTATTAGCATAGTTCAAACAAGCATTTAGACTCATTAGAATCAACTTCTTTTATTTGTATTTTGACATTTTAAGAGAAGAATCCTTTTCTCTTTTAGTAAGTTTTAGCATTCCCTGCAAATTATTTTTAAGCACAGTTTTGTCTCTCTTAATGGTTAATAATTCATCCCCCTGAAACTGGGAGAACATCTTTTAATAGAGTCTGCAGATACGATGGCTTATGATGTTGTTTCTGAGGCCTGGCAGACCTGAGACTATTTTGGTCAACCTCACATATAAATTTCAGAGTCAACTGAATATATTGTTCTTTCACAGCTTTTCCCTGCAAGGTGATGCTGGGTTTCCCTTCTGCTTTTTGCCGTTTATTTAATTCTTTTTAGGTGATCTACTCTAGAAGCTTTGAGAACAGAAAGATCTGGGGATATAAAGATGATTCTTTATTCTCACTCTGAAAATATAACAAAGATGCACTTGATGTTGATTTTGCGTATTAATTGCATACTGTGAGGGCTTTCTTCAGGTCTTGAAATTCTTACTATATGGAGATTCTGAATATTATACACATTGTCACTTCACTGTTTCCTAAGTTAACTTAAACTTAGAATATCTATTATTAGTGGGTTGCTACTTTGTAACCAGTCTTCCTCTTGCCCTTGTCTTTTTAACCTGTTCTTATCTTTCTCTGCATTCTCATGTGGTCTCTCACCGTTTCTCATCAGCATCACTAATTCAGTTTTTCTGGACCATCAGGTGTGCTGTGTATTGCTTAACATTATACTTTTTATTTTGATTACTGAGATTTTATTGTAATAGTCTTTTCTTATTATGTATTTAGCTTATTTGAGTGTCTCTAAGATTTAACTGAAAACGTGAAGAGTATTTAAAATATTATTCAATTTTATAAAATAAATATGTTTCTGGGAAGACTTTCCTTTCTTAGTCATTAACGTATAGTTTGGCTCATATGCCAAATTTCTCCCCCGTCTTGAACCCCTCAGTCTTAAGCCCTTAATTTATATTCTTTGACATGATGAAATAACAGAGACGTTCAGGCTGTAAAACTGAAGATTAGCACATTCTAGGATTTTTGTCCTCTTCTTTGGCTTTGTCCTGATTGTTTGCTCTTTCTCTTTTTCAGAGGTGGGGATGGCCAAGCCAGGGTTATGTAGAGTAGGGTGTCTTCCATGGTTCCTGGCTAGGGGCAGGTAGATACTTACTTAGTTCATGGTATTTTCTCCTTATCAGCAAGAGTTCCTGGTAGATTTGTGATCTCACCAGCATTGCAAAGGGACCAAAGTTGCATCCACGTGGAAGGCTCATCATTCTAAGGGACTTCTGTGGTTATTGATAAAATGCGGATTTAGCCACCGGTTCTGAGCTCTTATTACAAATAATAGAAAATGAAACAGTTCAGAGAAAAGATCTAAATGAGTTAGGAAGCTGAAGGATAAGCAGGTCCCCCCCTCCCAATCAAGAAATGTTCTTTCTTGTTCTTTGTGCATTATTGTTGCTTCAGCCAGTTTCATAGGGGTTTTCAAGGAGTACCTTTGTGTCCTTATTCATTCTAACATATTCTTAGAAATGAACTTCTGTAGAGTAGAAAATAGATTTTATTATCTAACCTATTTTAGAAAGGTTTTATTTTTTTAATCCAAACAGACGGATATCTTTTTCCTTCTTTGTTCTAAATTTATTTAAACTTTAATGGTTGAGTTAATGATCTGTCACATTCTTTTTATTTTTTTAATGTCTGCTTCCTCAGTGATCCCAGATACACAATATGTTGCTCTGTCTTATATATAATAACAAGACCAGCTGCTTTAAAAATTTATAACTCAACATTGTATGAATCTGAATTACTCCTTTCTTCTATTTTCCTTGCTAATTTGTATAGTTCTTAAGTACTTTTACCAAATTAGGGCAAGTTGGCTTGCTTTGAGTTGTGTTAAATACAATCAGACTATCTCTAACTTCCTCATCGAAGGAACTTCTCTCACAATTTTGAAACCCTGCCAACATGCGTACACATACACTTTGCACTTTATTCCCCACTTACCATATTGCTTCTTTCAAAGAGTTGTGAAATTTCCAGTAGCTGCGTATGAAATCCTGGCAGATTTTGGTGAGAATATTTTAGATCCTCAACTTATCAACAGCTTGAAAAAGATCAGATCTACCTGTGCTCCCCTTGACCCCAGTCCCTTGCTAACTCTTCAAAGGGGACCATGTGTTGTAAAAACAACAACAACAACAACAATAACAATAACAACTACTATAACAAACAAAAAAAGAGGTAATGACTTCCACAATCTGATTTAGAGCTGCCTCATTTGTGTCGCAGCTTGATTTCCAAAGAGCACGGGAAGCGTGATGGAATGGAATTCCTGCAAAACCTCTCCATCAGCCAAATCTCCATGTGGCACTTGAATAATTCTCAAGTGTGATGGATAAAATATCTGCTCAAACTGATATTGTATGTCTCTTCAGACATGGAAAGGAGGCCTCCTAGAAAGTGATGCTACAGAATTAATGAGTGCAATCTTTTCTCAGTGCCTACGACATAGCCCCTAGTGTAGGATAAGGTGTTCTCGAGCAAAGTAGAACTAAATATAGAGGGACAAAATGACCTCATGGATTTACTGATGACAGATAATGGTCCCCTCTTATCTTGCCCTGCATACTGTTGTAGGAATGTCATAACTCAGATCTGCTCCACTTTCCTCTTTCCACTGGTTTGGAGCATGTCAATTGTGTCCCAACATGTGGCCTGTACGTGAACAGCATGGGGAACAGGATCAAAGTGCTGATTCCTGGGTGCTATCCACAAGCTGCTACATTTGGGGGAGTGAGTCTGAAAGTCTGCATTTTAATCAAAACTGCAGAGCGAATCTAATTCACACTAATATTTGTGTCCATTATAATAGAGTTTAGAGGATAAGACTGGTGACGAAGAGGAGGATGGTAGAGCCAATGATAGGCACCAGGATTTTTCTCCAGGAATGCAGAGGGAGGCAGAGTTTGTTTTCACACACCTTTTCCATACTGCTTTGGTACTAGAGCCAAATGTAAGCCTGACTCGAAGATAGAATCCTGGAATGGGGAAGATGGCATGGTATGGTGTGGTGCTGGGTGACAGGTACGTCCTTTCCTTTGGTTGTCCGAAAGCATAGGGTAGTAACAGCTGGAGGGGGAATCAGACTGAGCATACAGTCAGCAGCCCATGGCAGTGCCATCCATTCATTTAATTTCTTGCCTTTGCTGGTAGGATTTACTTGTTTATATTTTTCCAAACCAACAGTAAAATATTTTAGGGATATAGAAGCATGGGGTAAGGAGGCCGATAGAATTATTTTTCTAAACAACGGTAGAAAATAACATGTGAACTGGGTGAAGATTATGAACTATATAAAAAACATCTATAGAGTTTGCTTCATGCCTTTCACACTATGCTGGTTCTAAGTAGTAATTGCCCAACAGAAAAAATGACAACCAAGAACAACCACCGAAAGAAACCAAAAGCAAAAAAAAAAAAAAAAAAAAAAAAAAGACACATCCGTGTTTAAGGCAAAACTTTATTTGAAAACAGGAAAACATGTATTTCTAGATGATTCAAGTTAGATGTATTTGTCTGTTTATGAGAGTCAGAACCGTGGGTTTCAGAGTGCAAATGGGCCTGTACTTGTTGCCCGCGCAGTGAATATTAGGGAAGTCTTGATAAGTCTGATATCAAAAACTTTGGAGGGCAGGGATGTGCCTTTCTTTGGTTGAAGCGTGAGGACGTTCAGGGTTGAGTAGCTGCTGGCGAAGACTTTTCTAGGTCTTCCTTAAGTATAGCTGTATATTCAATACTGAAACAGTAACTGTAACTTACCCCCTTCAGAAGTTAGGAAAGGCATTGTTACTCTTGCAATTTAAAGGAAAAAATGAGATACCATTTCCCTGGGAAAAAAGCTACCCTGCCCAGTTTTCTTCCCACATTTGCTGCCACCCAGACACCGTGGCAGACAGCGCGGGACTGTGTCTCCCGGAGGCTGGTGCGGGGTTTACGAGGCAGGTACAGGAGAGCCAGAGCTGTGCGCCACCGGAGGAGAATTCTTTTATGTGTGCTCTCCCCCTTTTGGCTTACCCTATAACTTCTGCTTGTAAAGGTGCTTGCTTTTATTCTATTGTAGGCTTTGTTGCCAAAGGCAGAGGATATTTTCTTTTTAAGAGAGCCCTTAGATGCTTCCTCCAGGTCGCGACGCTGGGTGGATAAGCTGACTTTGTTATCAACCGGCACCCTACCTGCTCTCCTAACTCTCCGGAGAGTAAGTGTTCTTGAAAATATAGCTATATAGAGTGCCTCTGTGTCTTTAGACACTCTTGTAATGTGCTGGTATAAAGTAAAAGTCTTTTTGAAGATATAGTTTATGGGGAAGTGCTTTCTGGGGCCTCTTGAGATGATCACAAGTACTGAATCAACGTGCGTTTATGGTGCTTTAATGACAGCACAGAACACTTGTTACGAAGGGACCCTTCCGTATCCGAGGGCAGGTCACAATCAGAGGGAAGTGAGCTTGTTGCTTCTGCTTGTACCTCCACGCACCAAGTCCCCTTCATCGGGCTAGGCTTTGGCAACTACAGGTGTGTTTTCCTTCATCCCCCAAAGATGAAAGAGATCTGCCACAATGGAAATTTGGAGAATTACATATACACCTACGAAATTAGGCAAATTCTTATAAAGTTGGTATCCCTGCTGATACAGGGGAGCCACAACAATGCTTTGTTTTGTGGGAGGATTTTTTTTTTCTGGCTGTGCAAATAACCTGCGTGCAGGACCGTACAGGCTTAGAGAAAATATTCATCATTATTTACCGTGTCAAACCCAGACGGAAGACCAAATTGGCAGCATTCCAGGAGAAGGAGGCCCCACCTATTTGTGAAAAATGGAACAGATTTCTGGAGCTGCCCTCACCTTGACTCCTTGGTTCGAGGTGGTGGTGCCAGGACACGCAGTACTGAGAGCCCTTTATGGAGGTTAGCAGCGAGGGTTGGCCGCGATGCTGCTCTGTAAAACCCCACAGATCACACTTGGGTTGTGTGCCGTCCTGATTATAAGGGCTTGGAGCAAGGGATGACGAGCAGGGGGGATGTGTGTGACCTGGCTGGGACCACTGGCTGCAGATTGACTGATTGGCCAGCTCTGTCCAGCAGAGTGCCCTTCCTCTTATCACTTGAAATGGTAGATCCCCAAAAGAGGAGGAGGAGGAGAACACTGTGCTGGTTGAGGCCTCTGGTCTTGAAGACCCTCAAATAGTTAGACTTTAATTTTTAAAAAACTGAGATGCTGTCTCATTTCCATAAAGGCTTTCTTTCTATACCATAGGCAGACATGTAGGAGGGGTTCGTTGGTAAAACAACTCCCTGGTCAGTTTGCATCATCAGGACTCCTAGAAGGGCACAGAGAAGCAACATTTGGGATCAGCCGCAAATGGCTACAGTCCATAGCAATGCCATCCCGGAGTCTCTGAAACGATGTGATTTGAGCAGTTTCTGGACACTCTAGCATTATTCGGGACCACACTTAACCAGAACTGAGGAAGTAAAACTAACCTGCCGCTTCTCAGAAGTGACTACACCGAGTGACCCAGGTGAAAAGTAGTCTGATTCTAGACCACCTGCTGCTGTACACAGGCGTTCATCCACCAGGAAGCCTGTATGAAATAAATGCAAGATGTTATACTGTTTCTACGAAATGACAATAATAAATATAATCGTTACAGTTGCAAAGTAACTTCTGTGTAGCATTTCTGTCCCTGCCTGGTTGAGCTCAAGGTGGACATGCATCACAATCACCTGCAGGCTTTGTCCAACCCAAATAGATGAGTCTCACCCCCAGAGTTTCTGAAATCAGATCTGAGGTCGAGTCTGGTAATTAATTTGGAATTTCTAACAAGTTCTCAGATGAGGCTAAGGCTTCTGGTCTAAGAATGACACTTGGAGAGCCACTGTTTGCTGACAGACTCATTGTAATCAGCTGTTGAAGTCAGGCATCATTTCAAGAGCAGTTATTTTATAATTTTTCCCAGAAGGTTCAGTCAACAATTCATGGTACAGATAATTGTTTTTAATAAAGCAGGGCAAGAATGGTGTTATTCGAATGAAGAATTAAAAAAGGGAAACTGGGGGCGCCTGCGTGGCTTAGTGGGTTAAGCCGCTGCCTTCGGCTCAGGTCATGATCTCAGGGTCCTGGGATCGAGTCCCGCATCGGGCTCTCTGCTCAGCAGGTAGCCTGCTTCCTCCTCTCTCTCTCTCTCTCTGCCTGCCTCTCTGCCTACTTATGATCTGTCTGTCTGTCAAATAAATAAATGAAATCTTTAAAAAAATAAAAAAAGGGAAACTGATCTATTTGGTGAGGTGGAAGTGAAATTCAAACTTTAGGGGCGCCTGGGTGGCTCAGTGGGTTAAAGCCTCTGCCTTCGGCTCAGGTCATGATCCCAGGGTCCTGGGATCGAGCCCCGCATCGGGCTCTCTGCTCAGCGGGGAGCCTGCTTCCTTCTCTCTCTCTCTCTGCCTGCCTCTCTGCTTACTTGTAATCTGTCAAATAAATAAATAAAATCTTTAAAAAAGAAAGAAAAAGAAATTCAAACTTTATTAGTTGAGAAGAAAAAAAGTTTGTATATACAATGACCCAAATATGATGGAAATGGTTTTGTTGATTTTTCTCTTCTTTTTTTTTTTTTATTTTTTTTTAAAGATTTTATTTATTATTTATTTGACAGAGAGAGATCACAAGTAGACAGAGAGGCAGGCAGAGAGAGAGAGAGAAGGAAGCAGACTCCCTGTCGAGCAGAGAGCCCGATGCGGGACTCGATCCCAGGACCCTGAGATCATGACCTGAGCTGAAGGCAGTGGCTTAACCCACTGAGCCACCCAGGCGCCCCTGATTTTTCTCTTCTAATTACATTTTCCCCCACATATCCTTGCAGTGAATTGATATTTTTCCTTCATTTCCTGCATGTAGCTATACCTCCTGGATGTTTTCATATGAGTATGTTGCATATGAGACAAAGAAATAGATACTAAATGTTTTTAAGGACCATGTTTGATTCATCTTTGCTGTAAGAAATTGTATAAGAAAGTTAGTCATCAGAGTGCTTTGTTTAGTATCCACTAGGCTAGTGCTTTTGTGACTGACTTTACAAACCAACATACACATTATCTTTGATTTGCTTTAGGAAGAGAGATATATATCCAATCTAGAGTCAAGAGATTATAAGTGCTTTTTCTCTATTCTTTTATATCTCCCCTTAAATAGGATCATTTTTAAAAATCACATCTCTTTTGCTTGTACTAATTTCACTTCGTTATGTAGCTATGTAGGACATTGTCAACTAGTTTTGCAGAATTCACTTTGTTAGATAAGACTACTGACCATAGCTTGATGGTGCTTTGACCTTTCTAAAAAAAGTATATATTGAGGTAGTCCCAGTAGTTCATTTTTGCTTTTCTTTCCCTTGCCTCAGCAGACATATCTAGGAAAATGTTACTGTGGCTAGTGTCAGAGAAATTACTGCCTGTGTTCTCTTCTAGGATTTTTATGGTTTCAGGCCTGATATTTAGGTGTTTAATCCATTTTGAGTTTATTTCTGTATATGGTGTTAGAAAGTGGTCCAGTTTCATTCTTTTGCATGTAGCTGTCCAGTTTTCCCAGCACTATTTTTTGAAGAGACTGTCTTTGCCTCACTGCCTCTTCTTGCCTTCTTTGTCATAGATTCATTGACTGTAAAAGCCTGGGGTTTTTTTTTTAGGGGCTGTCTATTTCGTTCCATTGATCTAAGTGTCTGTTTTTGTACCAGTACCATACTGTTTGGGTTACTGTAGCTCTGTAGTTAAGGACTACGTAGTATATCATGAAATCTGGAATTGGGATACAGGCTTCCAGCTGTGGAATGGATAAGCCACAAGAATAAAATGTATAGGATAGGGAATAGAGTCAATGGTATTATAATAGCATTGTATGGTGACAGATTTGGTACACTTGTGGGGACTGTAGCATAACATATGGAGAAGTTGAATCACTAGGCACACCTGAAACTTGTGTGACATTGTGTGTCATATAAAAAAAATAAAAGAAAGAAAATATATATTTTTCTTGCATAAGTTTATAAGGTTATAACTTTCGATTAGTTTATTTAACAAACAGTTCTCAGCCACGTATCACATATAAGAGGTTCTATTGGATAGATTCAGATCCTTTCCTTTCTTACTCATAGTGCTTTTAAAAATCCAATGTACTATACACACATCTTGGGTAATGTGTGATGTTTCTGTTGTGACAGCAGTATTCACTTGGGGGAAAAATTCCTGCTTGCCTGATCCCACATCCCCAACCCAGCCAGCAGGATGAGGGCGATTGGTACCTCCTTTGACTAACCAGGAAGAAACCATGGATTTCACACTGTCAAGTGGAATAAACTTCCTCCAACAATATAATTAGTAATAATTTAACACTGTGTGTCTCGATATTTCTTAAAAATGGCTCAGTATGCTCTCTGCCTGACTTGGTCTTCAATTTTATTACAAAAAGAATTATAATTTAACAGAAGAAATAAGAAAAATGCACTAATAACTAGAACTTAGGATAGCCAAGAAGTCTTTCCTGCCCTCACTGTGTTAAAATGGAACTTCTTTTTAAAAAATAAAATTCAGCCCTTGTGTGCATAAAGTGCGTCTCCTTAGCTAGATGATCCAGCCCCTTCTGCTGGGGCCATCTGTCTTGTACCTGCTGTTATCCCAGTATTTAACACGGTGCCTACCATGTTCTTCACCCTCAATAAATACTGCTTAAATGAATAAAGAAAGAATGAACAAATGAATACATGAAAGTCTCATAAAGAGAACAAAATAATGTATAAGCGTTTCATCTTTTGTGCTTATTACCAATTAGGGGCTTTTTATTATTGAAATACATCACAATCATATAAAAATATATTGTTTTAGTAATGAATATACTCTCATATTTCTTTATGATAGAGTTACCATCTTCAATAAACTGAGAATCGCTTTATGGGGCTCTGGAGGGAGACCTGATTACAAAATATTTGAATTTCAATGCCATCTCTGTCACTGACTTCCTGGGTCAATGCACAAGGCATTTACTAATGAACTGAATTTTTTCAATGCCTGAGTTTCTTCCTGAGAGTAGTCATTAGAGATTCTAGTTCAAATTTGTCATATTTCCTCATCTGACTTTATGTTTCCTGTGTTATCAGTGGTTAGGCTACTGTGTAAGATTAGTTGCTGCTTCCTAGGTTTGTATATGTTCTAAGCAAAAGTGCTATTTTCTTGTTAACTTTATATTCAGTTAGTGAAGTTTCCCAAAGCAAAGCATTTGAGGGCAGGGGCAACTGAAGAATTCAAATTGTTTTCAGATTTGTGCATAAGAAGTATTAATACTTCCATCTATAAAAATGACCAAAGACCTTGCAGCAGAGACTATTACTCTATTTTTATAAAATCAAAGAGTTCGTTTTTTTCCCCCAAAGAAACAATTTGAATAAAACTTGACCCCTTTCTCTCCTTATACAATGGAATATGGTCAGATTGAACCCTCCATTAAAAATTCCCTAGTATCTTTTTTTTTTTGCATTAACATTTCAAAACTCAATTTAAATATTCACAGATCTCAGTTTTAATAAACTTAACAAAATTCAGGTAATTTCCTTCAATTTTTTAGATTGAAGGACAGCAGACAGCAGTTGGTGTAGATATAAAAAAGATGTGCAGCTATGAGCAAAGCCCAAAATCAATTATATATAAGAAATAACATAACACATGGAAAGAAATTAATCAAAAAGAAGAATTTCCGCTATATGATTCTCTGGTCTGCTACCTGCAGGCAACAAATGCAAATGAAAAAAATCAACATTCTTCTGGCAGATAAGAGAAAAATTAATAAAAATGTTTCCTTCCTACTAGATCCCCTGATGCAGCTATTGTTGAAAGTGAGTGACTGCAGGAAGAACTTGGTCGTTGAAATACTATTTTTTTTTTTTTAGACTACAGAAATAAGGCTTTATTCTTGCTGTTAAGCTCAATTACATGAGTTAGTTTGGATTTGCACTGTCCAAAGAGATCCCTCTTCCCTGCCCCTTCTCATTAAATGGCGCTGTGGGATATGCATGAGACAAATGTAATAGGAACCAAGGGAGAAGCATTTTGAGGTGTGCCTACAGGGTAATGATGATTCATAAGGAATTCTGAGTGTAACAGCTGAAAACTCTAAGAGAGGAATGACTGAGAGCCACAAAATCTGCCCCAGATCAAACTAATAAAAAGATGTTAGTACTCTGAAGGTAGAAATGTTCCTACTTCCCAGCAAGATGGGAAGGGGCACACTTTTGTGGATTTCTGGTTTTTGACTTAGAGTTGTTATTTACTATTTCTGATTGAATGGGCAGGCCATCTATGTACAGAATGTATGGAACCTAAAATCTTTCTTAAAAT